>NC_133139.1:7209180-7466680 GCF_048418815.1 Hemitrygon akajei | reverse complement strand
GAAAACACACACTTGTTCCTCAAGCATACTCCGTTTAACTTGTGCACAGGGAGCACGGTCCTTTTCACCAAACTGTTCTGAAATTTGAGCAGAGAAATCCCATGACTCGTAGTTATGAATATTGACTGTTTGTTAAACTGTGTATGTTCGAATTACTGATCTGCAGAATCAATGCCCGTTCACAATGCGGGAGTTAAAAGTCAGTAGAAACTATAACCTGACAACCGATGATACTCCAAAGTTAGCAAAGTAATTGTCCCGTTGTTGCTGCCTGTGTTTCGCATCTTTCCTTTACATTCTTATCTGACCTCGGTGAGGTAGATTGGGTCTGTTAGCCTGCTGCAGGAAGGATGCATCGCAGAAGGGAGTGTTGACAGACCTGGCACAAAAGATCTTCAAACAGCAATCTCATCAGCTCCATCCACACTCTTTTCTGCAGTCCGCCCTTGCCTGTACATTACATTAACCCTTGCCTTGCCGCAACGTCACAGATCTCATATATCACAGGGCATCCACTGCACTTCTGATCCCTATTGTAGTGACCCGTTCACCTTTTAACCCTCCGTGGATCACAGAGTATTCGTGCACTGTACCCCTGCCAAAAATAACATGACATACAATTTCTTTTCAGATCAAAGAACATAAACTGAAGGTGGCATAGTACCGTTCTGCTGACCGCACTGAATCCATTTATCATTAAATAAACATTTACAAAATAAAACTGAATGGAAAATATTTATTTCTCAAAGAGGACTGAGCAACATGAATGGTGCTAGTGTTAACAGCAGTATAATGCCTTCTGTTTGTTCCGTAGGCCTCAATCCAATATTTTTCCCCTGCAGGGAAGGCCAGCATGTTTTGATTACTTTGAAATGGAATGGCAGCCCAGAAGCACAGGGTTCGTTTGAAACTGGCAGCTATTTTGGGAGTAGACAACAGGTACAGCACCAAATGTACACTCGGTTGCCACTTTATTAGCTACCTCCTGTTCGGAATAAGGTCAATGAACTTCCAGCACAGTTGCAAGTAGGCATGTGTGAAGTTGTAGGCATCACTGAATCTTGGCTGAAAGAAGGTCATAGCTGGGTGGTTAATGTCCATTGTTTCAACAGGACAGGCAGGAAGGCACAGGGGCCAGTGTTGCTTTGTTGGTAGTAAATGAAATCAAATCATTAGAAAGAAGTGATGTAGGGTTGGAAGATGTTGAATCATTGTGGATAGAGCTAAGGAACTGCAAGGGTTAAAAGACCATAAGATATAGAGCAGAATTAGCCCATTTGGCCAATCGAGTCTGCTCCGCCATTTCATCATGGCTGATCCAATATTCCTCTCAACCCCAATCTTCCTGTCTTCTCCCCATATCCCTTCATGCCCTGACCAATTAAGAATCTATCAACCTCTGCCTTAAGTATACATGGGATCCAAGGGGACATTGCTTTGTGGATCCAGAACTGGCTTGCCCACAGAAGGCAAAGAGTGGTTGTAGACAGGCCATATTCTGCGTGGAGGTTGGACACCAGTGGAGTGCCTCAGGGATCTGTTCTGGGACCCTTACTCTTCATGATTTTTATAAATGACCTGGATGAGGAAGTGGAAGGATGGGTTAGTAAGTTTGCTGATGACACAAAGATTGGAGGTGTTGTGGATAGTGTGGAGGGCTATCAGAGGTTACAACGGGACATTGATAGGATGCAAAACTGGGCTGAGAAGTGGTAGATGGAGTTCAACCCAGATAAGTGTGAAGTGGTTCATTTTAGTAGGTCAAATATGATGGCAGATTATAGTATTAATGGTAAGACTCTTGGCAGTGTGGAGGATCAGAGGGCTCTTGGGGTCCGAGTCCATAGGACGCTCTAAGCAGCTGCGCAGGTTGACTCTGTGGTTAAGAAGGCATATGGTGTGTTGGCTTTCATCAATCGTGGGATTGAGTTTAGGAGCTGAAAGGTAATGTTGCAGCTATTTAGGACCCTGGTCAGACCCCACTTGGAGTACTATGCTCAGTTCTAGTTGCCTCACTACAGAAAGGATGTGGAAGCCATAGAAAGTGTGCAGAGGAGATTTACAAGGATGCTCACACCAGGAAATCTGCAGATGCTGGAAATTCAAACAACAACACACAAAATGCTGGTAGAACACAGCAGGCCAGGCAGCATCTATAAGGAGAAGCACTGTTGACGTTTTGGGCCGAGGCTCTTCGTCAGGACTAACTGAAAGGAAAGATACTAAGAGATTTGAAAGTAGTGGGGGGTGGAGGAATTGCAAAATGATAGGAGAAGACCGGAGGGGGTGGGATGAAGCTAAGAGCTGGAAAGGTGATTGGCGAAAGTGATACAGAGCTGGAGAAGGGAAAGGATCATGGGATGGGAGGCCTAGGGAGAAAGAAAGGGGGAGGGAGTGGTCTCACCAGTGGGAGATGGAGAACAGGCAGAGTGATGGACAGAGAGAGAGAAAAAAAAAACAACTAAATATGTCAGGAATGGGGTAAGAAGGGGAGGAGGGGCATTAACGGAAGTTAGAGAAGTCAATGTTCATGCCATCAGGTTGGAGGCTACCCAACCGGTATATAAGGTGTTGTTCCTCCAACCTGAGTGTGGCTTCATCTTGACAGTAGAGGGGGCCATGGATAGACATATCAGAATGGGAATGGGATGTGGAATTAAAATGTGTGGCCTCTGGGAGATCCTGCTTTCTCTGGCGGACAGAGTGTAGGTGTTCAGCGAAACGGTCTCCCAGTCTGCGTCGGGTCTCACCAATATATAAAAGGCCACACCAGGAGCACTGGATGCAGTATACCACACCAGCCGACTCACAGGTGAAGTGTCGCCTCACTTGGAAGGACTGTCTGGGGCCCTGAATGGTGGTGAGGGAGGAAATGTAAGGGCAGGTGTAGCACTTGTTCCACTTACAAGGATAAGTGCCAGGAGGGAGATTGGTGGGAAGGGATGGGGGTCCCGAGTGACAAGGGAGTCGCGTAGGGAGTGATCCCTGTGGAAAGCAGAAGGGGGGGGTGGAAAGATGTGCTTGGTAGTGGGATCCTGTTGGAGGTGGCGGAAGTAACGGAGAATTAAACGTTGGACCTGGAGACTGGTGGGGTGGTAGGTGAGGACAAGGAGAACCCTATCCCGAGTGGGGTGGCGGGTGGATGGGGTGAGGGCAGATGTGCGGGAAATGGGAGAGATAGCCTGGGTAGCCTCCAACCTGATGGCATGAACATTGACTTGTCTAACTTCCGTTAATGCCCCTCCTCCCCTTCTTACCCCATCCCTGACATATTTAGTTCTTTGTTTTTTTTCTCTCTCTCTGCCCATCACTCTGCCTGTTCTCCATCTCCCTCTGGTGCTCCCCCCTCCACCTTTCTTTCTCCCTAGGCCTCCAGTCCCATGATCCTTTCCCTTCTCCAGCTCTGTATCACTTTTGCCAATCACCTTCCCAGCTCTTAGCTTCACCCCACCCCCTCCGGTCTTCTATCATTTCGCATTTCCCCCTCCCCCCACTACTTTCAAATCTCTTACTATCTTTCCTTTCAGTTAGTCCTGACAAAGGGTCTCAGCCTGAAATGTCGACAGTGCTTCTCCCTATAGATGCTGCCTGGCCTGCTGTGTTCCACCAGCATTTTGTGTGTGTTGTTTACAAGGATGCTGCCTGGATTGGGGAACATGCCTTATGAAAACAGGTTGAGTGAACTCGGCCTTTTCTCCTTGGAGCAATGGAGGATGAGAGGTGACCTGACAGAGGTGTACAAGATGATGAGAGGCATTGATCATGTGGATAATCAGAGGCTTTTTCCCAAGGCTGAAATGGTTACCACAAGAGGACACAGGTTTAAGGTGCTGGGGAGTAGGTACAGAGGAGATGTCAGAGGTAAGTTTTTTACTCAGAGAGTGGTGAGTGCATGGAATAGGCTGCTGGCAACGGTGGTAGAGGTGGATACAAGAGGGTCTTTTAAGAGACTTTTGGATAGGTTCATGGAGCTTAGTAAAATAAAGGGCTATGTGTAAGCCTAGTAATTTCTAAGGTAGGGACATGTTCAGCACAACTTTGTGGGCCAAAGGGCCTGTGTTGTGCTGTAGGTTTTCTATGTTTCTAATGGCCGATTACCCCACAAATTAGCACAGCTTTGGAATGAGGGAGGAAACCGGAGCACCCAGAGGAAACCCACACTCTCACAGGAAGGAGATACAAATGTCTTCAGAACTCTGAACTCTGACACCCCAAGCAGTATTAGTGTTTGTGCTAACTGCGACACTACCATGGTTATAGTTATAATGTGGACGAGGAGTGCAAATCACTCACTCCATTTGCTGCTTCCACCCAGTAAATGTTTGCAGTTTCATCAAATGAAGGCATATGACGTGTTTGCCTTTATTAGTCTAGACATTGAGTAAAAATCCAGAAGTTATGTTGTAGCTTTATAAAATTCTAAGTTAGGCCACATCTGGTGTATTACATAGAGTTCTGCTTGATCCATTATGGGAAAGATGTCAAGAATTTAGAAAGGGTGCAGAAAGGCTTACCAGGATGCTGCCTGGATTAGAGGGCACGTGCTATGTTGAGAGGCTGGACAAACCTGGGTTGTTTTCTGAGGGGAGATCTGATCGAGGTTTATAAGATTATGAGAGGCATTGATAGAGTAGAGAGGCAGTCTGGGGTGATGGTAGAGGCAGAAACATTAGGGACTTAGAAGAGACAGGCGCATGTGAAGGCAGTTTGTCAGATATTATTTGAGATGCATGCCATTAGGGGTATTTAATAGGTAGTGAGAGCTTATCCCCATGATGCCACCCCCTCATTCCCAGCTATGACAACCTTAAGGAACCATGTTGTATGGCTCTATAATTCTATGTGCTGCCACAAGAAGTCCTGGATTTTATGGCACAATTTTCCTTTGCAATGGATTCAGTTTACTGTGCCATGTCCAAACCTGTTGCCTCGCATTTCTCAGCCTCAATTACTCCAATACATCTCCATCAGCAGATGCTAGAAGCTGCAGATAGCGGCTTGAAGTAAATACAATCTTTTCTTGGTGTGGAAGAAACAGTTACAGCTGTGCTGCAAATATAGCTTCAGCCACATTGTTACCCTTGCAGCACACTGGCCTGTTCCAACTTCAGATTCACATTCACATTTATTCAATCACATGAACATTGAAACACAGAGTGAAATGCATCACTCGGACTAACAACCAACACACACCCAAGGATGTGGTGGGGGAAGAACACAAGTGTCATCACAAATACTGGCACCAACATAGCACGCTCACCATGTTCAGCAAGCAATGGCACGCACAACAAAATAAAACAAACAAGGCAACAACAGCAAAACAAACTCCTGTCCCGCACCATCTTCCACCCACACACCCACTCACCCACCCCTTACCGACTCACCCATCCTCTCACTCACCCCCTCACACACCCACCCACTTACTGACTCATCCATCCTCTCACTTAACCCCTCACCCACTCACCCACCCCTTCACCGACTCACTCCCTCACTCACCCACCCACACACCCACTCACCCACCCCTTACCGACTCACCCATCCTCTCACTCACCCCCTCACACACCCATCCACCCACACACCCACTCACCCACCCCCTCACCGACTCACCCATCCTCTCACTCACCCCCTCACACACCCACCCACTTACTGACTCACCCATCCTCTCACTCACCCCCTCACACACCCACCCACACACCCACTCACCCACCCCCCTCACCGACTCACCCATCCTCTCACTCACCCCCTCACACACCCACCCACTTACTGACTCATCCACCCTCTCACTCACCCCCTCACACACCCACCCACACACCCACTCACCCACCCCCTCACCGACTCACCCATCCTCTCACTCACCCCCTCACACACCCACCCACTTACTGACTCATCCACCCTCTCACTTAACCCCTCACCCACTCACCCACCCCTTCACCGACTCACTCCCTCACTCACCCACCCACACACCCACTCACCCCCATCAACTTACCCATCCCCTCACTTATCCACTCACCCACTCACCCCTCACTTATCCACTCACCCACTCACCCCTCACCCACCCACACAATCACTCACCCACCCACCTCCTCACTCACTCACACACCCACCCCTAACCTCCTCACCCACCCCCTCACCGACTCACCCATCCCCTCACTCACCCCTCACCCACCCCCTCACCGACTCACCCAGCCCCTCACTCACCCCTCACCCACCCCCTCACCGACTCACCCATCCCCTCACTCACCCCTCACCGACTCACCCATCCCCTGACGCCCACTCATCCACCTGCCTCCTCACTCAGTCACTCACTCACCACCCACTGACTCACCCATCCCCTCACTCACCCCTCATCCACGCCCTCACTCACTCACCCACCCACCCACCCATCCACCACCTTCATCCCCAAGACAGGCCACCTCTGGGCCTCCAGTGCTTGTCCCCAAATGAAACTTCCTTTCACCAGTACCTTCTATAACAGCGTAGCACCAAACCAACCCGCCAATCCAGGAGGAATCTCCTGGCTTCTACTTCCTGCAGCCTACAGAGGTTCAAGTGGAGAAACGGTTCAAATGCACGTGCTGTCATCTTAGCAGGGCCTTTTACTCTTGAAATGCCATTAATCATAAGCACAAGAGACTCTGCAGATTACAGAAATGCAGAGTAACACATACAAAATGCTGGAGGAACTCAGCAGGTCAAGCGTAGAGAAACCCCAATGGGAGTGATATACAGGCCTCTGAACAGAAGCCGGGATGTGGGGGCTACAACTTACAACAGGAGGTAGAAAAGCATGTCAAAATGACAATGTTATGGAAGGTTTCAATAGGCAGGTAGATTGGGAAAATCCAGTTTGTACTGGATCCCAAGAGAAAGGATTCGCAGAATAAGTATGAGATGGCTTTTTAGCATAGTTTCTGGTTCATCCCAGTTGGGAATTAACTATTCTGAATTTGGTGTTGTTCAATGAATTGGAATTGATTAGAGAGCTTAAGGTAAAAGAACCGTTAGGAGACAGTGATCTTAATATGTGAGAATTCTCCATGCAATTTGAGAATGAGAAGCTAATGTCAGATGTATCAGTATTACAGTGGAGTAAAGGGAATTTCAGATGCATGGGAGAGGAGTTGGCCAAGGCTGATTGGAAGGGGACACTAACATGAACGATGGCAGAGCAACACCGGCTGGAGTTTCTGGGAGTAGTTCGGAAAGCACAGGATGGATGCATCCCGAAGACAAAGAAGTACTCTAAAGGCAGGATAATACAATCATGGCTGACAAGGGAAGTCAAAGGCAACATAAAAGCAAAAGAGAGGACATATATTAAAGCAAAAACTAGTGGGAAATTAGAGGATCAGGAAACTCTTAAAAATCAACTGAAGGCAGCTAAAAAAGCCGTAAGGGTGGAAAAGTTGAAGTAAGCTAGTCAATAATATCAAAAAGGATACCAAAAGTTTTTTGAGATATATAGAGTAAAAGAGAGGTGAGAGTAGATGTTGGACCACCGGAAAATGATGCTGGAGAGGTAGTAACGGGGGTAGGGTGGGGGTGCGGGAGGCAAGGAAATGGTAGACAAACTGAATAAGTGTTTCACTTTGGAAGACACTAGCAGTATGCCAGAAGCTCGAGAGTGTCAGGGGGCAGAAGTGGGTGCAGTTGCTATATTCTGGCATGGTTCTGGAGGACTGGAAAATTGCAAATGTGATTCCACTCTTGAAGAAGGGAGAGAGTCAGAAGAAAGGAAACTATAGGTTGGCTTGCCTGAGTTCAATGACTTGGAAGATGTAGGAGTTGATTGTTAAGGATGAGGTTTCTGAATACTTGGAAGCATATGATAAAATTGCCAAAATCAGCATGGTTTTGTCTTATAGTCTTACAGTCAGGCAGCATCTATGAAGGGGAACAAATAGTCAACATTTTGGGGCAAGACCCTTCATCAAGACTAGAAAAGAAGGGGGAAGAAGCCAGAATAAGAAGGTGGATAGGGGAGGTGGGGGGAGATGAAGAGTCAGAGGGCAGCAGCAATCACAGAGGAGAGACTAGTGAGAGACAGTCTCCCTGAACTCCTGTTGAAGAGAAGATTTAAACTTCTTCAGCGATTTTCTCTCTGTGTTATTCTGGAGCATTCTGTATTTGATTTTCTAATGCTTCCATCATAGTGCAGCATGATTTGCATTGTTTGCATCATATTTGCCTACAAATTGGCCATAGCAGTGACGTTCAGCGTTTCAGTCGGAAGTAGTGCTCGGACGAGTGACTTGTTTTCTGTAAATGGCAGATAAACCTGCTGGTCTCTGGGCTGAGAGAAAGAGCTCTGTAACTGTTTGCTGCTGTTAACTGGAACCTTCAGAATCTGATGTAATAAAGAACTTCCGTTGAAGATTCGCTGTAAAATAAGGTCTAATTAATGGGTCCCAAAGAGAGACATCCAACTACCTCAACCTTAAGATTTTGCACCAGTCTATATTTATTCTACTTTTTATTTCCACATTGTCCTGAAGACACTGATCCCTGCTAGCATCATTATCATTATGTGCCATGTCGAATGGCTTAGGCAATCAGTCTCTCCATGACCATGATTGTTCTTGGGAATTTTTTCTACAGAAGTGGTTTGCCATTGCCTTCTTCAGGGCAGTGTCTTTACAAGACGGGTGACCCCAGCCATTGTCAATACTCTTCAGAGATTGTCTGCCTGGAATCAGTGGTTGCATAACCAGAACTTGTGATATACATCAGATGCTCATACGACCATCCACCACCTGCTCCCATGGCTTCACGTGGCCCTGATCCAGGGCGGTGGAGGGGGGAGAGGGCCAAGCAGGTGCTACACCTTGCCCAAGGGGGACCTGAAGGTTAGCGGAGGGAAAGAGTGCCTTACACCTCCTTTGGTAGAGATGTATCTCCACCCCACCACCCTGCTAGTACAGACCCCTGAATACCATCTCCATGAGTGGTTACACCACTACAGACTTGTACCCTTCCTTTGATTAACTTTCACCGGATGGTGACAAAAAAGAAGAAATCGGACTCATTCCCAAACTACTGAAGCAATGAGAAGCTCATCCGCTAGGCCCTTATTTTATTCCTTTTTATCAGTGAATTTCTGTGGAATGATTAGATATGATTGGCTGATTAGATATTTGCATTAATGAGCAAGTGTACAGCCATACCTAATAAATTAACCACTGAGTCTATGTACTCAATCCTAAACCTCTATGGAGTCCTCTGCCATTAATTATTTTAATGTTATCCAAATCTCTCCTTTAGTCCAAAATGTCAAACCCGTACTATTTATCCCTGAGTTGTTTCTTTGCTCAGTCCTTTAATTTATGGAGACACTAAGATTGTTGGTGTTGTGGTCAAAGGTATATTTAAAGGGGAGGTTGATAGGGTCTTGATTAGTCAGGGTAGTAAGATTACAGGAAGAAGGCAGAAATGGAGATGAGGTGGAAAATAAATGTATTCATTTTTATTTATTGCAATACAGCGTGGAACAGGCCCTTCTGGCCCTACGTGCTGTGCTGCCCAGCAACTCCCAACTTAACCCTAGCCTAATCACGACACAATTTACAATGACCAATCATGGTACATCATTAGACTATGGAAGGTAACGGGAGCATAAAACGTCTTACAGATAGCGGCTGGAATTGAACCTGAGTCGCTGGTACTGTAAAATGTTGTGCTAACCACTACGCTACTGTACCGCTGAGATATGATCGAAAGGCAGACAAGACTCGATGGGACTGAATGGCCTAGCTTTGCTGCTATGGAGAGCAAGAGGAGATGCTATAATTCTGCCAGAATTGGGAGTAGTGAACTCAACTAGGTTGAGATCTCAGGACTATGCAATTGTTCCAGTACACATAACCACTGGGTCATCATGGATATTAAAACATCTACTGCTCAACAACCATGAGCTGAATCATACTGTACGGGAAAGCTGGGAGTTATTAGACACTTCCAAGAACAGAAGAAGTACATGGGAACAAGGGTCATCAATTCAGCCTCTCAAAACTCTGAAGTTCTCATTGCCTCCTACATTAACACCATCCATCTGTGTTCACCTTATAATAACTTTATCTGGTATAAACGCATAAAACTCTGATAGAAAAATGAACTGTTTAAAGTAAGTATATTATCAAACTACATATATGTCACCATATACTAATCTGAGATTCATTTTCTTGCAGGCATTCACAGTAGAATAAAAATACAATGGAATCAATGAAAAGCTACACACAGAGACTGACAAGCAACTGATGTGCAAAAGAAGACAAATTGTAAATGCGAAAAGAAACAAATATTACTGAATAGATTAATTGTATTGTCCTTGAAAGTGAGTCCATAGGTGGTGTTCAGTGTTCGGTGTTGTGGTGAGTGAAAATATCAAAGCTGGTTCAGGAGCTTGAGGTTGAGGGTAGGAGCTGTTCCTGAACCTGGTGGTGTGGAACCTTAGGCTCTTGTACCTCCTTTCTAATGGTAGAAATGAGAAGAGAGCCAGATAAAAATTAACCTTTGGTCAAAATTCCACCTTCTACCTCAGGAAGAAGCTTTCATAAATTCTCCACACATTGTCTGTCTTCCTGTGACCTTATTTCTCCAATAAGAATGAAATCTTTCTCTCTATCCTTGAGTTTCTTGCAACATCCTAAAGGTTCGATCAAATTCAGTAAAAATAACCACTCGTTTAATCGTTTCTCACAATCTGACCCTAGGGCAATGCAAACATCCAGATGACTGTTTCTTCCTATGATCTGGTGCCCAGAACTATAGGCAGCTCTCCAAGCATGCAGTAACCAGGGTTTTGCACGCTTCCAGTAAAAAAAGCTTCCTCCTCGTTCTTTCCTAAAAGCTAACTTTCCATTGTTGCTTGGCTTTGTGGAACTGCATTTTGATAATCTACAGTCAGTGGCCACTGGGTGCAGGTTTGTGGTATTCTGTCATTCTCCTCTGACTACTCTGAATAACAAAGTCCACAGAACAGCCACTCACTTTTTTTTGCACCATTCTCTGTGAACTCTAGAGACTGTTGTGCACGAAAATCCCAGGAGGTCAGCAGCTTCTGAGATACTCATTCCACCCCATCTGGCACCAACAATCATAGCCACTTAAATCATAATTCTTCAGTCTGAACAAATGAATCTCTTGACCATGTCTACATGCTTTTATGCATTAAGTTGCTGCCACATGATTGGCTGACTAGATATTTGCATTAACCAGTGGGTGTACAGGTGTATCTAATAAATTGGCCACTGAGTGTATATACGAAATCCTAAAAATCTATGGAGTTCCCAGCCATTAATATTTAAATGTAACTGAAATTTTACAACATGTTAAACCCCACTATTTATCCTTCTGTCATTTCTTAACTCAATCCCTTAATTTAAAAGGGCACAAGGATTGGTGGTGTTATGGACAGTACAGAGGACTGTCAAGGAATACAATGGGATGGATATAGATCAGTTACAGGTATGGGTAGAGAAGTGGCAGATGGAGTCTAATTAAGCAAGTGTGTGGGGAAGGTCAAATGAAAGGAGAAAGTATACTATTAAAGTGCAGAGTGTCTCTCACCTTCTTAATTCATACTCCCTGCCCCACCCACCTTCCCCTTACGTGGTTCTAAGCTATGCTGGTAATTGCATGCACCATTTCCACCACCACTGGAGGAAGTGGGAGAGGACGGCCGCTCACAAAGCCCACCACACAACTGGTTCACAGCTCTCAGCTGGTCGACCTTTGTTGGGTAGGTGGGGAGGAAGGAGGGAAGTTGCCATCAGAGGCGGTTGCCCTTTCTCGAGTTCTCTTGGGAAAACAAGAAGAGGGAAAATGGAACTGAAATAAACAATAAATATCTAAAATAAAATCAAAAACCATTGTACACTGATCATGACAAGAGTCAAACAGCCCTCATCTGCCTTCTCCATGTCAACCATCAAGCACCCATCCACACAACAGATATATTAATCCCACACAATTCTCTCATTAACTTCTATCAGATGGGAACTGATCACTAACCTCCCTCCCACTAAACTTCTTTTGAATTCCCCTCAAAAAGGCAGCATCCATCACTGAGGACCCCTCAATCACCCGGGACACACCCTCTTCTCATTGTTTCCATCAGGGAGGAGGTACGGGGGCCTGAAGGCACACACTCAACATCTCAGGAGCTACTTCTTCTCCTCCACTGTTTGATTTCTGAACAAAAAAGGAATGCTACCTTACTATTTTTGTTCCCTTTTGCAATATTTATTTAATTTTTTAAAAATATATATGTCTTATTTATAGTATTTTATGTATTCTACTGTACTGCTGACACTAAGCAACAAATTTCATGACACATGTCAGTGATATGACACCTAAAAAGGAATGTGTCTTTATTCCTGTTGTATCAACTTCTCAAACAGTGCATTTCATTCCCTCTTGGAGATGATGTCCTTTAGATAGGAAAGTTGTGGATTGCACAGGAACATAACAATTAGATCTGTTACCTCAGAAAACCAGCAAACTGGGTTCAAACCTGTCCATCTTGCTCCTTGTGTCCGCAAGGATTTCCTCCGGGTCTCTCAGTTTCTTCCCACATCTCGGGTCAGTGGATTAATTGGCCACTGTAAAATGCCCCAAGTCAGAATCAGAATCAGGTTTAATATCACCAGCATCTGCCATGACCTGTGTAAACTTTGCAGCAGCTGTACAATGCAAAAGAGGGAGAAACTGTTCCTGAATCGCTGAATGTGAGTAATGGCATCTGTGGGAGAGTGATGGGAATAGGAGGACAATGAAATGCAGTCAGTTTAAGTGAATAACAGGTGTCCGTTCAGATTTGATGGGCTGAAGCTCCCATTTCTTCGCTGCGTGACTCCACACCGTATGTCAGCGAATAGATTTTTGAACCATATTATTTTCCTTTCCATAAGATTTCCAAGCAACTACTAATTCAGTTGATGATTTTCTAGTGAAAGCAATTGATAGTCGTCCCTGTAAATTAGCATCTTTTTACCTAATTAATCCCATTTCTACCAAAACCAATTATATTCAGTGTCAGATTATTTAGTACATTTTTCTTGACACTTTGAGAATATAAGACATTCAAAGATTCAAAGTACATTTATTACCAAAGTATGTATGTAATATACAACCCTGAGATTCACCTTCCCACAGACAGCCATGAAACAAATATAGAAAACCATGGAACCTGTTCAAAGGAACACATCAAACGCCCAGCACGCAAAAAAAAATTGAGCAAACGGCAAAAGAATGAGCAGAAAACACAGGATATGAAACACCAAAGCACAAATCATGAGCCAGTCCAGGCATGTTCAGTTCAGCTCATTTCAGTTCAATCTAGCTCCATGTTGTTCATTAACTTCAGGCCGGTCCACCCAGATCAAAATTGCACCAAATAGCAACAGAAACAGGGGTGACCAGAAACCAGAAACCAGAAACACATCATAGCATGAACGACAGAGTCCGCTCCACAAACCGCGTTGACTAAACCTTGCCCATGAACCAGGACTCAGGCACTTTCCTCCGGCAGCAAGAGGGAGAGTGGATTCTGGATTAGTTCCTGAGGATTGGAGGGTGGCTAATGTAACCCCACTTTTTAAAAAAGGAGGGAGAGAAAAACCGGGGAATTATAGACCTGTGAGTCTGACATTGGTGGTGGGGAAAATGCTAGAGTCGGTTATCAAAGATGTGATAACAGCACATTTGGAAAGAGGTGAAATCATCGGACAAAGTCAGCATGGATTTGTGAAAGGAAAATCATGTCTGACGAATCTTATAGAATTTTTTGAAGATGTAACTAGTAGAGTGGATAGGGGAGAGCCAGTGGATGTGGTATATTTAGATTTTCAAAAAGCTTTTGACAAGGTCCCACACATGAGATTAGTGTGCAAACTTAAAGCACACAGTATTGGGGGTATGGTATTGATGTGGATAGAGAATTGGTTGGCAGACAGGAAGCAAAGAGTGGGAGTAAACGGGACCTTTTCAGAATGGCAGGCAGTGACTAGTGGGGTACCGCAAGGCTCAGTGCTGGGACCCCAGTTGTTTACAATATATATTAATGATTTAGACGAGGGAATTAAATGCAGCATCTCCAAGTTTGCAGATGACATGAAGCTGGGCGGCGGTGTCAGCTGTGAGGAGGATGCTAAGAGGATGCAGGGTGACTTGGATAGGTTAGATGAGTGGGCAAATTCATGGCAGATGCAACTTAATGTGGATAAATGTGAGGTTATCCACTTTGGTTGCAAGAACAGGAAAACAGATTATTATCTGAATGGTGGCCGATTAGGAAAAGGGGAGGTGCAACGAGACCTGGGTGTCATTGGACACCAGTCATTGAAGGTGGGCATGCAGGTACAGCAGGCGGTGAAAAAGGCAAATGGTATGTTTGCATTCATAGCAAAAGGATTTAAGTACAGGAGCGGGGAGGTTCTACTGCAGTTGTACAAGGCCTTGGTGAGACCACACCTAGAGTATTGTGTGCAGTTTTGGTCCCCTAATCTGAGGAAAGACATTCTTGCCGTAGAGGGAGTACAGAGAAGGTTCACCAGATTGAATCCTGGGATGGCAGGACTTCCATATGAAGAAAGACTGGATCGACTAGGCTTATACTCACTAGAATTTAGAAGATTGAGGGGGGATCTTATTGAAATGTATAAAATTCTAAAGGGATTGGACAGGCTAGATGCAGGAAGATTGTTTCCGATGTTGGGGAAGTCCAGAACAAGGGGTCACAGTTTAAGGATAAAGGGGAAGCCTTTTAGGACCGAGATGAGGAAGAACTTCTTCACACAGAGAGTGGTGAATGTATGGAATTCTCTGCCACAGGAAACAGTTGAGGCCGGTTCATTGGCTATATTTAAGAGGATGTTTGATATGGCCCTTGTGGCTAAAGGGATCAGGGGGTATGGAGAGAAAGCAGGTACAGGGTTCTGAGTTGGATGATCAGCCATGATCATACTGAATGGTGGTGCAGGCTCAAAGGGCCAAATGGCCTACTCCTGCACCTATTTTCCATGTTTCTATGAGAGAGAGAGAGAGAGAGAGGGAGAGACTGTTCGACATAGGAGCAGAATTAATTTTATTTATTATTGAGATTCAGCAGACAGGAAGGTCTTTGGCCCTTTGAGTTACACCACCCAGCAATCCCCCAATTTAACCCTAGCCTAATCACAGGACGATTTGCAATGACTCATTAACCTACCGCCAACCAATCGGTACATCTCTGGACTGTGGGAGGAAACTCACACGGTAACAGGGAGAACATACAAACTCTTTACAGGCAGCTGCAAGAAGCCACAATTCTGCTACGCCATTCCATCTTGGCTGATTTATTATCCCTCTCAAACCCATTCTCCTGCCTTCTCCCTATAACCTTTTATGCCCTGATTAATCAAGAACCTATCAACATCTGACTTAAATATACCCAGTGACTTGGCCTACACAGCCATCTGCCACAATGAATTCTGTAAGTTTACCCTTTTGCTAAAGAAATTCCTCCTCGTCTATGCTTTAAATATCCTCTTTAATTATCCTTTTCCCCGCATTCCTGTACAATAAAATTAGTCTTTATGGCTCTCTATTAAAAGTAATTAATTTCTCTGAAATTGTTTTCCTGATGTACAGAGTCCAAATGATTAATTCTTATCTTTCGTTCACAGTATTGATTCCATCTCTTTCCGTGACAGCTTCAATTTGTAATGTTACTAAAACACCAAGGCTAATAACATGAGCCCCCATAACTTTGATTCCTAATCTCTGGACCTTGACTCCTTTCGTCTCATTACTAGATATTCCATCTAGCCTCCCTAGCACTGAGGACAACTTCAAGGAGCGATGTCTCAAAAAGGCAACATCCATCATTAAGGACCCCTATCATCCAGAGCATGCCCTCTTCTCATTGCTACTGTGAGGAAAGAGGTACAGGAGCCTGAACACGCACACTCAATGGTTTAGGAACAGCTTCTTCCCCTCCTCTATCAGATTTCTGAATGGACAATGAACCCATGAACACTACATCATTATTTATTTTGTTCTCTTTTTGCATTACTTCTTTAATTTATTTTTTATATACACACACAATGCCCACTTTATTAGGCACAGGATTGAACCCAGTGTCATCTTCTGTTGCTGTAGCCCATCCATTTCAAGGTGTGATGTGTTGTGCATCCTGAGAAGCTCTTCTGCACACCACTGTTCTAAAATGTAGTTATTTGCGTTACTATCTCCCTCCTGTCAGCCTGAACCAGTCTGGCCATTCTCTTCTGACCTCTCCCATTAACAAAGCTTTTTAACCCACGGAACTGCCGCTCACTGGATATTTTGTTTTTGTTTTTCACACCAGTGTCTGTAAGCTCTAGAACACGGGTTCCTAACCTTTTTTATTGCCATAGAGACTTACCATTAACCGAGGGGCCCATGTGCCCCAGGTTGGGAATCCCTGCCCTGGAGACTGTCGTGCATGAAAATCCCAAGCAACCTACAGTGTTTGAGAAATTCAGATCACCCCGTCTGGCACCAACAATCATTCCACCACCAAAGTCACTTACTTCATACTTCTTCCTCATTCTGAAGTGTAGCCTGAACAACCGAACCTCTTGACCATGACTGCATGCTTTTATGCATTGATTTCGTGCAACATGATTGGCTGATTAGATAGTTGCATCAATGAGCAGGTGTACAGGTGTACCTAATAAAGTGGCCACCGAGTGTTTACATTTATTATTGTAACTTATAGCATATTTTATATTTGCAATGTCTTGCTACTGCAAAACAACAAATTTCATATCAAAGATAATAAACCTGATTCTGCTTCTTATTCTTTCCTCTAATCATATTTCTGTTTGCTTGGCAGCATCACAAGCTCTCAAAAGTGTAAAGCTACCTTACAAGGACCTTAGTTGTCTTATCTCTGCAGAACAATTTAAAATCTGAAATCAGACACTGCCAGAAATTCTTTGCTTCGAGCCAAGTTTCTGCTAAACTAATCAGTGGGTTGTTTTTCTTTGCACAGTAGTAGTTGTGAAGGCTTTCTGATTTCTGTGCTTTTGTAAAAAAAAGAGTCACTGTTCCTCCACTGCTACATTTAAACCAAGTTGTCTCTGATGTTAATTTCATCCTTGGTCATGCACTTCGGTTAAAGGAATAAAGGTATTGTCTGTTTTCTAAATGGGATGCAAATTCAGAAATCTGAGGTGTAAAGGGACTTGATTCCCTGAAGATTAACTTGCAGGTTGAGTCTGTGGTGAGGAAGGTAAATTCAATGTTAGTGTTTATTTCATTAGGAATAGAATATAACTGTGAGGATGGAACTCTGCGGTTTTATAAGGCATTGGTCGGACCACACTTAAGAGTATTGTGAGCAGTTTGGGCCACTCATTTAAGGAAAGATGTGCTAGCATTAGGGAGGATCCAGAGGAGGTTCATGCAAATGATTCTAGGAATGTAAGGGTCTTTTCTTGCTGGAGTTTAAAAGAATGAAGGGGGAATATCATTGAAACCTACCAAATATTGAACAGTCTGGATAGAACGGATGTGGAGAGGATGTTTCCTATAGTGATGGAATCCAGGACCAGAAGGCACAGCCTCAGAATACAAAGATGTCTCTTTAAATAGAGATGAAGAGGAATTTCTTTAGTGAATCTCTGGAATTCATTGCAATGGATGGCTGTGGAAGCCAAGTCATTGAGTATATTTAAATAACTTTGATAGGCTCTTGATTAGTCAAGTCATCAAAGGTTATGAAAAGAATACAGGAAAATGGGGTTGACAAGGAAAATAAATCAGTTTTTAAAGGAATGGCAGAGGGTTGAATGGCCTAATTCTGCTATGTTTTTTGGTGTTAAGGTCTTAATTTTTCCACCTTTTTCTCTCAAATTTCAAGCAAGAATAATCAAATAATTCTGCTTCTACTGTAACTTTAATAGCATTGAAATACCTTCCACCTCCCAAATCAAAGTCAAAGTACAATTATTATCAAAACATCTATACTATATATGACCTTGAGATTCATCTCTTCACAGGCAACCACAAAAAAAGAAAGCCAACAGAACCAACTAAAAAAGCGTCAAACACCCAACGTGCAGATAGAAAAATTAAAATGGCAAACAAATGAAGCTCACGAAAGTGAGTCCACAGTCGCAAAGCCAGTCATCACTGCAGCCAATCCAGTAGCTCGTTACTTACAGGGCACAGCCTCAGCTCTGCGCAGAGACAAGTAAACTTCATGGAGCAGTGAGCTGAACTGACCCGTCCCTCTCCTCAGCCCTGACATCCTGACCTTTTCAATCTGGCCCGGTGCTTAAATCACCCAAAACTTGAGTATTTCCTCACTTTTAGATCCAGGCCCTGCCACTTCAATATGCTCCCAGGCCTAGGCTCCGCTGTCTCAACTCAGCCCATACCCAACCTTTCCAGTACGGCCCAGTGCTTAAATTGTCCAAACCTTGGGTTGTCCTTTGCTCTCAGACCCTGGCCTAGGTCCTGCTCCCTCATACCTGACCTTTCCAATGTGTTTAAATCGATCAAATCTTTGGTTGTTCCTCGCTCTCAGACCCAGGCCCTGCCACTTCAATACGCTCCTGGGCCCATACCCCACCATCTCGATGGTACCCAACCTTTCCGATTTGACCCAAAGCAAAGCGACAGTGATAGTTTCTGCCCTTGATTGTTTGGGCTTCTCTAACATTGGAGCTCATTTGATAGACCAATCGATCCATTGAATTTGATCCTTTAAGTCAGGTTTGATTAAAGATTAGCTTTATTTGTCACAAGGACAACGAAATATTCAGTGTATTATGGTGCTTGCTTCAACAACCTGCACTGTCCGAGGACGTGCAGTGCGCAGCCCGCAAGTATCATCAAACTTATGGAATACCATGCCCACAGCTTACTAACCCTAACCCTTTTGTTTCTGGAACAAGGAGGAAATCTGAGCACCCAGAGGAAACCTATGTGGTCACGGGGAGAACATACAAACTCCTTACGGACAGTGGCAGGAATCGAACCCCGATCAGTGATGGCTAAAATTGTAAAGCGATTGTACTAACCACTGCACTATTATCAACCTTCACATTTACTTTTTACTTCATAAATCATAAAACTAGAGGTTGAGTCCATTTCGTTTTGTAGGGGCTTTACATGGAACATAGAACAGTACAACACAAGATCAGGCCCCTCGGCCCCCATGTCTGTCCCGAACATGATGCCAAATTAAACTAAATCTCTTCTGCTTGTACTTGATCCGTATCTCTCCATCCATGTACCTATGTAAAACCTCTTCAACACCACTATCATAACTGCTTCCACTGTTAGAACAGAGATGAGGAGGAATTTCTTTAGCCATAGTGCTGAATATGTGGAATTCATTGCCACAGACATTGAGGTCAAGGATGCCAGGTCATTGAGTGTAGTTAAAGTGAAGGTTGATACGTTCTTGATTAGTCAGGTTACAGGGAGAAGGTAGGAGAGTGCAGTTGAGAGGAACAGTAAATCAGGCTCGATGGGCAGAATGGCCTAGTTCTGCTCCTGTGTCTTATGGAACATTCAAGATGGCAGTGAGAACTTCAAGTCCACGTGGAAGTACTTGGAGGCCCTGCGTCAGTAGAAGAAGGTGGAAATCACCCTACAAGCTACACCTCCACCCTATTGGCTTCCCTCTACCTCATCTGTGGAAGAGTGTGTGGTTCGAAATTGGCCTCATCAACCAAAGGAGAAATCAAGAAAATCAGAATGGAAGCAAGACATTCTCAGTCTGTAACGTGAAGACTGCCTAATCAGACGAATTCCCCTTGGCCTTCAAATGAACATCAATTATTCGATCACATTGAAGGTTTGAAGAATTACTCTCATTATTGTCTGATGAACAACTTCAAAAAAATAGGTCAACTTAGTATTTATTTCATCACTGTTTATAAACTCATTCTGCTTTTCGTAATTCGGTTTAGTACTGTCACATGCTACTACTTTTGGGCAATTCAAGTTAAGTCAAGTCAAGTTTATTGTCATTTAACAATATATATGTATACTACCAAATGAGACAACGTTTCTCTGAACCAGGTGTAAAGCACAGTAGTACACATAACTCACTTATAACAACACAGGAATTTAGGAAAGTGTGGATAAAATCTACAGATGAATTATGCATAAATAAACAAAGTGAAGTGCTTAAATTAGATATTGTCAGGTACAGAACAGATTAACTGATGACACTTCAAATGGAATGTGGCAGGGAGTTCAGAAGCCTAATGGCCAGAGGGAAGAAATTGTTTCCCGTCCTGACCCTTCACGTTCTTGTGTTTCGGAGTCTCCTGCCTGATGGTAGAAAGTCAAAGAGTGTGCTGGATGGATGGGTGGGATCCTTGGGCCCTGAAGTGCAGCGCTCCTGATAAATGTCTCCAATAGACGGTAGGGAGATCACTATGAACCTCCTGGCTGTTCTCACAGTCCTCTGTGAATCTTTTTTGAATTGGGGCATCCTGCAGATAATGAACACTAAGCTGAACTGTGCTAAAAATGCCTTTGGATTTTGTTTTTACATTCTGTGTTTTTGCTTTTATTGTTATTGCCATTTGAGTAATTTGTTTTTTGCATGTGGGGGGAGAGGGGTTTCATGTTTGATGTTTTTCTTTGAACGGGTTAGTTTCATGGTTCTTCTTTGTTTCGTAACTGTCTGTGTGAAGACAAATTTCAGGGTTGTGTACTGCATACATACTTTGATCAGTAAATGTACCTTGAACTTTGAATCTGAACCTTTGAAACGTTTTTTCAAACTTTTTTTTCCATTCGACACATCAAGACTCTCTGCAATTCAATCACAGCTGATATTTTTCCCGCTCAACCCCATTCTCTTGCTTTCTCCTCATACGGGAAGGGTCTTTGACTGGGTTGATTCAATCTTGTCAAAAGTACTAGGATACAGTGGAAACTTGTTTTGCATGCTAACCATGCAGATCATTTCATTACATCAGTGCATTGACGTAGTACAAGGAAAAACAATAACCAAAGTTGTACAGCATAGACACAGGCCCTTTCACCCAACCTTTCTGTCTAACCAAGATTCCTACTGTTTAGGACTTTTGTACAACAAGATGGACTCTTGACCTCACAATCTACCTCACCTTAGCCTTGCACCTTATTGTCTGCCTGCACTGTGCTTATATATATATATATATATATACACACACACACATATATATATATATATATATATATAATTTGATTAAGCATTCTTGTTTAAGTAAGTAGTTATGACTTACATGTAAAAATACGTTAATTGCAAACATCATCACGCTACCACATGATATGAGCACACCTTGCTTAAAGTAAACTGGAACTCCACTGGTATTTTCAGACACCCGTGTCTTTCCTTGGAATTAATTTAATGTTTTTAAGTTATGAAATGGAACAGTGACACATAATTTTGGAATTGGAGCTGGTATTGTTTTATTACTGTTATGATGTACCGAGGTACAGTGAAAGCTTGTCTTTTTTTTTGTCTGTGGACAGCACGGTAGGGTAGGCTAGCAAAACACTTTACAGCACCAGCAGTCGGGGTTCAATTCCCATTGCTGTCTGCAAGGACTTTGTACTTTCTCCCCGTGACACCGTGTGTGTTTTCTCCACGTGTTTCAGCTTCTTCCCCCATTCCTGTCATGCAGAATTGGAGTGGTTAGTAAGTGTGGGCATGCTATGTTGGTACTGGAAAAGTATTCGGACTGTGTTGGCCATTGTCACAAATGACACAGTTCAATGCTTGTTCCGATGTACATGTGACAAATAAAGATAATCTTTTATCTTCCATCCTGTTGTTATGGGTGGTGGGGTGGAGATACATCTCTACCAAAGGAGCTGTAAGGTGTTCCTTCCCTCCACTAGTCTGCAGGTCATCTCTGGACAAGGTGTAGCATCTGCTTAGCCCCCCGATCAGGATCACGTGAAGCCATGGGAGCAGGTGGTGGATGGTCGTATGAGCAGCTGGTGCACATCACAAGTCCTGGTTAAGCGACCACTGACGCCAGGCAGAAAATCTCTGAAGAGTATTGATAATGGCTGGGGTCACCTGTCTTGTAAAGACACTGCTCAGAAGAAGGCAATGGCAAACCACTTCCATAGAAAAATTTGCCAAGAACAACCAAGGTCACAGACACATAGTGATAATGATCATGATGGCTGTTCTCACAGATCAATTCATTACAACAGTGCAGTGAGGTAAAACATTAGCAGAAGGCCAAATTACAAACGTTTGTAAGTGTTACAACTACAGAGAGAGTGCAGTGTTGACAGACACTGAAGTGCAAGGCCATAACGAGGTAGATTGTGAGGCCAGCGGTCTACCTTATCATACTAGGGAAACATTTTAGCTGCCCCATGGGAGAGGGGTGAAGAGAGAATGTCTAGGATGGATAAGGGTCTTTAATTATACTGTCTGCTTTATTGAGGCGGAGTGTTTGCCTCCGAAGCAACTTTGCTTAAAAAAGATAATGTGTCACTGGTGAAATATGCTGGCATATTCGAAGGATGTGAAATGCAAGTCCAAGCTTTCATTACCAAACACAGGCTATTAATAATCATAAAACTGTAGCAACAAATCCAGGGATATGAACATGTCAACAAAATGAAGTGCCCAAATTCCATCACAAGGAAATGTCATAAAACGGCTGTGCAAGTAAATCAGTTTGTGACTGAGTGTGGCTACCATTCTGTTCCCCTAGTGGGGATAGAAGTCACAGACTTGTGAGAGAAACAAGCAAGAAGCAGCACATTGGTCCATGGCCTCCCCTTGTGCCACTCTCAGGTTGGAGGAGCAACACCTTAATTTCTGTCTGAATAGCACCAACCTATGGTATGAATATCGATTTCTCCTTCCAGGTAAAAACAAATCCCTCCCCCTCCCCCTCCCCACTTCTTCTATTCCCCACTCTTGCCTCTTAACTCTTTTCACCTGCCAATCACCTCATCCTGGGACCCCTCCTCCTTCCCTTACTCCTCTAGTCCACTCTCCTCTCCAGCCTTTTACCTTTCCCACCTACCTGCCTTCACCTATCACCTTCCACCTATTCACTTTCCCCTCCTTCCCCCCACATTTTTATTCTCATGTCTTGCCTCTTTCTTTCCAGTGCTGAGGAAGGATCTCAGCCTGAAACAGAAACTGTTTATTTATCTCCAAGAAGCTGCTGAGTTCCTCCAGCATTTTGTGTGTGTTCCTTCACATCAAGTATTCGTCTTTCAATCAAGCAGAAAGCAGAAGTAAATTCGGAGAAGGATCTTCAAGACGCTGGTGTGCACATCAATTCGTGTACAAGTACTCATGCTCAAAGATCAGGAAGAAATATTCCGATATTAAATGATATAAAGAAAGGTGCCGGGAAAGGGCCAGTACCATCATGAAGGATCCCACCCACCCTGCTCATGGACCATTTGTCCATCAGAGAGGACGCTACGTCACACCCACACCACGACCGCCAGACTCAAAAACAGTTAATGTCCCCAACCAGTAAGACTGATCAACACCTCCACCCACTAACTCCACCACTACTTTATTATTTCAGGTCAGTCACCTTGTCCACACTGTAGTGTCACTTTATTGGCTGCAATCAATCTATGTACATAAGCTATCTTATGTATTTACAATTAGTGGGTTCTTTATCTTTTGTGGGGGTTTTTTGTGCTGCATTAGATCTGGGGTAATAATTATTTTGTTCTCCTTTACACTTGTGTACTGGAAATGACATCAAATAATCTTGAATCTTGAGTCTTGAAAACCCTCGCATTAGGACAGCAGGACAGTGAGGAATGCAAGGCCAGAGAACCACTGCTTTCAGTTCTGCCCACTGAAGTGAATGCAGGGAGGCAGAAATCTGCCCAGAGGCCGAGGTTAGAATCTGTTTCCTTTACTCTGTCTAACCAAAACTTCTTATGAGGATAGGTTGAGCAAGCTGCATCTTTTCTCTTTGGAGCGAGGGAGGATGAAAAGTGACTTCACTCACCTCAACACTAAGCTAATTCCACAACCTACAGGCCCACCTTCAAGGACCCTACAAATTCATGTTCTTAGTATCTTTTTTTTTGTATATTTTTTAATTTGTACAATTTGTCTTCTTTTACGCATTGGGCATTTGTCAATCTTTGTTTATGTATAGTTTTTCCATAAATTCTATTGTATTTATTCTCCTGTAAATTCCTTCAAGAAAATGACTCTCAAGTTGCACATACAGTATATGATGACACATAAGTACTTTGATAAGAAAACTACTTTGACCTTGACTTGATAGAGTGTTCACGATGAAAAGAGGCCCAGAGCGATTGGACAGCCAGAGAAAGTGCAGTGAAGGCCGACAATAAAGAGCAAGTGCCTTTCCCCCCTCCCACCCCAGGGCAGAAATGGCTAATATAAGGGAGCATAGGTCTAAGTTAATTGGAGGAAAGAATGGGGGGATGTCAGGGCTAGGGCTTTTACACATAAAGTGGCAGGTACATGGGCGAATGAGGCAACAGTCCAAAGTTACTGAGATTCTCAGACCAGAGAAACAATTCACTGTATCAGGTGTCAGCAATACTCAACGGAGAGTCCAACTGAAACATCTCCAAACTTTTACCTGATTGACTTACAATTATCTTATTAAGGCTATTTTCACACTACTGTGCAAAAGTCTTAGGTATATATATAAATTAGGGCGCTATGGTACTGCAGCAATTTTTGGTATTGCACTGTTCTCCTGCCACAGAAAAAAACAAATTTCATGACATATGTGAGTGATGATAAACCTGATTCTGATACGGGTCTCTGTTGTGAACTGAGAGTGGGAAGGGGGCAGAGAGAGGGGAATCATGGTTGGGAAAGGGGGAAGGGAGAGGGGAGGGAGCAGGAAGCACCAGAGAGACATTCTGTAATGATCAAAATAAAAATACCACCAGACCAGACTTGCCCAGCATCATCCCTGAAGAAGATAGCAGAGCTTGTCATCACAACATTGGTTATAATCGATACCTGCACCCGGCTTGAAGCCTGAGAAGAGTTTATTCGTAATTAAAAAACTGTGTGGAATCATATGACCTTGCTTGACGTCTCAGGGCAGGGAATGTCTGCACCCATGCCGCCCCCACCCTGGCACTCCTTCTTGCCACCTGCCCCACACCCCTCCCACAGTGCTCCACCCTCGCCATTGACTCCCACCAAATTTACAAACTCACACTCTGCTCCACGCTGACAAATACAGTACTATGCAAAAGTCTTGGGCACTTTAGCCATTCACAGTAAATGTGCCTAAGACTTTTGCACATTACTGTAGTTCTAGTGTTTTACATTTGGTGCTTTAGCTAAATGATTCAGTTAAGATCATAAGCTCACCACACAGGGAATCACAGAGGAGAGCACATTGCATCATCGGGGCCACCTGCGCGCAGTGAGTTTTCGGTTCAGGCACATGAACAGATGGCCGTGCCCTAGATTTTGTTTCGTCTTTGTAAATCAAAACAGTGCATCCTAATTCTGCTCAATTAATTAGAGAGTGCTGACGGTTTCTTTAAAAAAAGAATCAGTCACTTGGCATGTGAAAGTAGAGTCAACTGCAAGGTTTGGATGTGCAAACTCAAGAACGTGTGGTTTAGTTCTGAAGGAAAGAGTGGGACCATTCTGCAGCAGGACCCCAGGTCTATTGTCGCAGGTAAAACCACAAAAGCAAAGTTATGAATGTTGTTCAGAAACCTCAACCCACTGAAGCCCGGGCAAGTACTTTTTTTTTTACCTACTCAGTAGTATGACAGGCAAAGTTTTTACCTGATGTTAATGTTGCAAGGTTTTGTAGATGCACTTCCTGGGATTAGTCCAGGGAAGATGAAGTGATAATCCCAAATTAGCCTGTGAATCAGTGAATCTGAACGAAGAATGAATCAGAATCAGTTTTATTATTTTTTTTAACTTTTTTTTAGACATACTATGCTTGGAGCCACACCAACCAGCAACCCACCTATGTAATTCCTGCCTAATCACAGGACAATTTGCACTGACCAATGAACTTGCTAACCAGTAAGTTATTAAACTGCGGGAGAAAACGAGGCACCTGGCAGAACCCCATGCGGTTCCCAGGGAGACTGTGCGTTGTCCTTACAGACAGAATTGATCTCTGAAGTCCGGAATGCCAGCTGCTATAGTACGCTACCCTGGCACTGACATGTGTCATGAAATTAGCTGCTCTGAGCAGCAATACTGTACATAAAAAATTAGTATGTTACATCAAGTAAATCGTGGAAAATAGGAATAGTTGGGTAACGTCCATAGACACATTGTCCATAAAGAAATCCAATGGCAGAGGGGAAGAGATTGGTGCAAAAACAATGAGTGTGCGCCTTAGGCTCCGGTACCTCCTTCCTGATGGTAGTGATGAGAAGAGGACACATCCACATAAAGGATCTTCAATCGAAACTTCAAAATGTCCATTTCCCTCTACACGAGTCCGTCCAGCACTTTTTGTGTTGTCTGTAATTGCTCTTGATCCTTCAGAAACAGAGTGCAGTTTATTAACACTGACATATCATATGCTGTGGAATTTGTTGTCCTGTTGCAACAGTACCATGTATTTCATAAAAATTAAAATGCTACAAATAAATACATGGTGCAAAAGAGGAATAGTTAAGTAGTGTCCATGGATTCATAGACCATTCAGATATCTGATGACAAAACTGTTCCTAAAACGTTGAGTGTGTGTCTCCAGGCTCCTGCATCTCCTCCCTGATGGTAGTGATGAGAAAAGGGCTTGACCTGGGTGGTGAGGGTCCTTCATGGTGGATGCCACTATCTTGAACTCAGCAGGTCAGGAGATGTCTGTGGAGGGAAATGGACAGATGATATTTGTCTATTTTTCCAAATGGACAGTGAAAAATTGGAACAACAGTGTAGTGTTCATTTGCTCCTTTCAGAAACCTGATGGTGGAGGGGAAGAAGTTACTCTTAAGGCTTTGGGTATAGGTCTTCACGATTAGTATTCATCTAAAATAAATATCCATATTACGTTATCTTGGTTTATTTTCTAGCTTGTCCTCCCTCCCCTCCACCACCCATCTCTTATGCTGGCTTCTTTCCCTTTCCTTTCCAGTCCTGAAGAAGTGTCCCAGCCAGAGATGGTGACTCTTTATTCTCTGCTGTTGAGGCTGCCTGACCTACTAAGCTCCCGCAACTTTTTGTGTGTGTTACTATATTATCAGAGTGTATACATTTCTGTCCAAGATGTACTTAGTAGCTAAAACATTTAACATTCTTTGTTTCCATAGACTGGTGCTAAAATTTCCAGCAACACAGAATATCTTTAATACACCCATAGTTATATCTCAGGGCAATTACAGTTGTAATGAAGAATTTTCAAATTGGAGCCACAGATCTGTTTGACACACAGGGGATATTAAAGCCCTAGAATTGTCAGAAATGTTTTGCACGCAAGCAAAAAATTCTTTATTTGTGCACAGGGCTGATATATAGCGTCAGATGTAGTGTGGGGCAACATAACTTTCTCCTTCACAAATGTTATTTCAGCTGCTCAACCACGATAACATCATCACATAGATTTTATAGTTTCCAACAGAGGTCTGGGTGTTAAAACACTTTCTCTTTACCCCTGAGACCCAAGTTCAAATTGAAGCCAGAATGGTGAGTCAAAATCTCACTGTCAGAGTCATCAAGAAATGAATTTTTGAATTTTAGGCCTGACGAGGGATGCTAAACTGAAAACATTGACTTGTTATTCCTTTCGGAAGATGTTGCTTGACCTGCAGAATCTCTCCAGCATTGTGTATGTGTGTTACTCTGGATTTCCAGCTCCTGCAGATTCTCCTGTGTAGATGCTCCCTGACCTCTGAGTTCTTCCAGTGCTTTGTGTGATGCTCCAGATTCCATCATTTGCAGCCTGGCATAACAAATATAAGTTCAGCACGTTCTTGTTGAGTGTTACTGTCACACACATCCATACCCTCACCATCGATTACCAGTCCCTCCGAGGCTTGGAACATCTCAACCCTAAACCCCAACATCACAGATCTGACTCAATTCTCCATCCTGCCATCAATGACACAGGCCCCATGTTTTGGGTCCAAATGAAAAGGACACCATTTCAGAAGACCCGTGATGTTCAAGTTCAAATTGAATTGTATCCAGCTAAATGAAACATTGCCAAGGTGCAGACACAGTCCATACAATCACACACAGAACACAGCACATGTACTTATGATCCAGCACCTACTGTCACAAAATAATATTAGCAAAAGCCCCTGAGTGGGGTGGCCTGCAGTTTGAAGATCAATGCAGCATGATGTCATCAGTCACATAACTAGAAAAGCAGTACATCTAAAGATAAAGCAAGCACTACAAATGTCAACACATTGCGCATTAAGCCAGAAGTTTAAAGTTCAAAGTAAATTTATTATCAAGGTACATGCGTATGTCACCATATATAACTCCAAGATTTATCTCCTTGTTGGCATACTCAGTAAATACAAGAACCATAACTGAGTGGATGAAAGACCACTGCCAACAAGACAGGCAAACAACAAATGTGTAAAAGACAACAAACTGTGTGATTATGGTTACAAAAGAAAAGAAAAATAATAATAGTAATAATATCAAGAACATGAGATGAAGAATCCTGGAAAGTGAGTGCATTGGTTGTGGGATGGGGTGACTGAAGTTGACTGAACTTATCCCCTCTGGTTCAAGAGCCTGACGGTTGAGGGGTGAAGACTGTTTCTGAACCTGGTGGTGTGGGTCCTGACGCTCCTGTATGTCCTTCCCAATGGCAGCAGTGAGAAGAGAGCACGACCTGGATGGTGGGGGTCCCTGATGATGGATACTGCTTTCCTGCGACATCGTTTCATGTAGATGTGCTCAATAGAGGAATCATAGTGCTGCACTAACATGACATTTCCCATTTTGTGGATATTGTGATATATGTTATAAGTTTACATAAAAAAGGTCCACATGATTCAGAGTTACTGCAATGTATGCACAGTGACAATAATCCAAACAGGTCAAGTAATTCTCAGATTTCATCGTTCTCAATTTTTCCTGGGCTGATCGAATTGTTTTCGTTGTTTTCTTGCAAGTGAGGGAACAGATTCAGGTTCGCTGATCACCAGCCAACTTCATGTGGTGTTGTTAATCCTGCTATTTCTTTGCCAAGATTTTTTCTTTTCTGTATTCAGTTTTCCCCCTGGCTCTCCTGTCTTATTTATTTCTTTATTTATTTGGCTGTAGAACGGGACAAGTCCCTATGGTACCTTGAGTCGCACCACCCAGAAACTCACCGATTTAACCCTAGCCTAATCACAGGACAATTTACAATGACCAATTAACCAATATGTCTTTGGACCGTGGGAGGAAAGCGTAGCACCCGGAGGAAAGCCACATGCACACAGGAAACAACGTACAAACCTGCTTACAGATAACTGCAGAACTGAACCCTGAACTCAGATGCCCCAAGCTGTAACAGCGTCATCACACTAACCACTACACTACCGTGGTGCCTCTTTTGTATCAGAAGCCCCTGCAAGAACAAGGAGCAGAACTGTTCCGGGATGTGACTGTATCATTTACAGGGTCGTATGGCCGGAAGTCATAGGTTGAGGGTGAAAGGTGAAATAGTGAAAGGGAACCTGAGGGGAAACTTCTCACTCAGAGGGTGGTGAGAGTGTGGAATGAGCTGCCAGTGGAAGTGGTGGAGGCAAATTTGACTGCAACGTTAAAAGAAGTTTGGATCGGTACATGGACGGGATGGGTATGAAGTGCTATGGTCCTGGTGTGGGGTGATGGGTCTAGATAGAATAATAGTTCAGAATGAACTGGATGGGCTGAAGGGCCTGTTTCTGTGCTGCAGTTCCCTTTGGCCCTATGATGTTCTAAAATGTCCTTTATGTATCTGTCTCTAGAACTACCCCCGGCAGGGTTTTCCAGGCACGCACCATTCTATGTGTAAAAAACTTACATCTGACATCGCTGGCATTAGCCATTTCCTCCCTGGTAAAGGGTCTCTGGAAATCCACTCTTTATGCCTCTTATCCTCAATCAAGTCTCCTCTCATCCTTCGTCACTCCAAAGAGAAAAACCCTAACTCGCTTAACTTACCTGTTCAGCCAGTCAATTGGCAGCAACTCAATGCAGACAGGGTCAAGAGGCTCAGTTGTTGTTCAGCCCAAACATCAGAATGGGGAAGAAATGTGATCTATTTGATTTTGACCGTGAAGTGATTGTTGGTGCCAGACGGGGTGGTTTGAGTATCTCAGAAACTGCTGATCTCCTGGGATTTTCACACACAGGAGCTTCTAGGGTTTACAGAGAATGGTGTGAAAAATAAAAATAAAAATCCAGTGAGCAGTAGTTCTGAGAGCAAAAATGTGCTGTTAATGAGAGAGGTCAAAAGAGACTGGCCAGACAGGTTCAAGCTGACAGGAGGTTGATAGTAACTCAAGTAACCACACCTTACAACAGTGGTGTTCAAAAGAGAAAATCCAAATGCACAACACGTTGAACCTTGAAGTGGATGGGTTACAGTAGAAGAAGACCATTAACATATACTCAGTGGCCATTTTATTATATACATTCTAGAATGCTAGAATTAAACAAAGACTGCTGATTAAGAGTGGAAATTATTGCCAGTGCATTAGGATATACTCTATCAAACCCTGGTTAGACCACATTTTGAATTTCATGTTAAGCTTTGGTCACCTCATTTTAGGGAGGATGTGAAAGCTTTAGAGAGGGTGCAGGGGAGATTTACTAGGATGCTACCTGGATGAGAGAGCATAGATTGAGAGAGCTAAGACTTTTCTCTTTGGAGTGAAGGAGACTGAGAGGCAAATACATTAGCAACATTTAAAAGACTCTTAGATAGGCACATGAATGATGGAAAAATGGACAGCTATGTAAGAGGGAAGGGTTAGATTGAATTTCGATTACGTTGAAAGGTCAGCACAGCCCCATGGGCCATTCGGACTGTGCTGTAGTGTAGCAGTACAGCACAGCACAGGCCTTTCAGCCTACAATATTGTGCCAACCCATTAACCTACTCCAAGTTCAATCTAACCCTTTGCTCCCACATAGTCCTCCACCTTCTGTCATGCCATGTCCCATTAGGGAAAATTAAAAATATAACCAACACTGGACAAAGGATATCACCAGAAAGATGAAGCATCTGCAGTGATCAGTAAAAATCTTGGCACAAATATGGTAAATCACTCTCGTCACCTTCAACATCTGTTTGCTATGTGATAATTAAAAGTTAACAGCAGATGTTAAGTGCATACAGCTGAGAATGGGAAGACAAAAAAAAATTTCCCTTCCTCTTTGTGTCCCTGAGCATTCAGCGTCCAGTGACAGGACTATTTTGTAGTATCAAAATCATTTCACTGTGCCAAGACATTAATGTGACCACCAGTTAACAAGATTCAAACACCATTAATACTCCTTTAGTGTTTATTATAGGAAAAGACTGATACTTATTTCAAGATATAGGGTGGAACACACTCTTCTGGCCCAAAAAGCTGCACCACCCAGCAACCCAAAGCCTATTCACAGGGCAATTTCACAAAGACCAGTTAAACTACTAACCAGTACATCTTTGGACTGTGGGAGGAAACTGGAGCACCCAGAGGAAACCCACATGCTCACGGGAAGATCGTACAAACTTCTCACGGAGGGCGTTTGAATTGAACTCCAAACTCAGACGCCCCGAATTGTAAAAGCGTCACGCTTACCGCTAAGCTTCCGTGTGTGGAAAGATGCCCACAGTTTGTAGGATTACTTCATCCAATCAGTTAAACAGCTGCATGACATCAAAAGCAAGTTGCAGGGGATTCCATTAAGATCAGTCAGTCGATATCCCTGTTAGGTTCAGTAAGATGGGTGGGACCTTCCACAGACTTCCCAGCTTTCAGGCTGAAGCCATGCCAGGCTTGGCCTTGTACAAGAACACCAGACTGTGGGCTGCTGGGAGGGAGGGAGGTAAAGCAAACTGCTTATTTGATTAATCTGGAATTAATTGTGAGAGAGAGGGGTAGAGGGGGCTGGAAGAGGGAGGAGAGAACAGAAGAGAGGGAGAAAGAGGGTAAGAGAGAGAGAGAGAGCAAAAGAGGGAGAGAGGTAGAGAGAGTGGGAGAGAGGGAAAGAGGGGTGAGAAAGTGAGAGAGGGGTGAGGGAGGGAGAGGGCACGAGAAAGGTAGAGAGAAGGGAAGAGAGGTAGAGAGAGCGGTAGAGGGGGACAGAGAGGGGTAGAAGGGTAGAAGAGGGGAAAATGGACAAGTGGAGGGAAGAAGAGGGAGAGAGGGAGGGAGAGGGGAAAGAAGAGCGAGGTGGAGAGTGAGCAGGAGAGTTGTGAGAGGGAAAGGGAGGGAGACCGTGTGTGATAGAGAGATATTAGCCTTATGCCTTTTCAACTGTTATAAAATTTAAATTCTGTAACAATATCTTTCATTATTTAAGAGGTCCCAAATGTCTTTGACTGTGTTTAAATGTCAAAGATATTCAGAAACATTTAAGGTGATGACAGCTTTGATAGCCTGTGACCCGAGGGCCATCAGTCAGTGTAAAATTCACCCGTTGGGAGGGACCCTGGGATGTTCTTAGCCACGCCAATGAGCTGAAATCCAGATTTGGGGCAGGAGACTGCTCTCTGGACCAGACCACCACAGGCCAAAGTAACACACAATGATTATTCCCCAAGGTTTTGCAAAGACTTGCAGTGAAGGTCAATCTCTACATGTATGAAAATGGCAAAAACTTCCAAACCTCCTCCACAGAAGCAGGAAATCAAAGCAAGGTTTGTACTTTGTCCAAATGCTTTACTTATGACCTTAAGTAAATAGTAATAAGCAGAATGTATACATCACCCACTCACTATGCTCAGGGAAAATATTATGTGGCAAATTTCCTGAAACAATACAACTCTGTCCTCAACTACTCCCTGGTCTTATTAAAGAGGGTAAGCATTGCTTCAACTAACTCATCCATTCATTTATTTCTCACAAGAGAGTCAAAAGATTTAAAGTACATTTATTATCAAAATATGTATAAATTATACAACCTTGAGATTTGTCTGCTTACGGGTCGCCACAAAGCAAAAACCCCGAAAGAACTCATTTTAAAAAGAAAGGCCAACACCCAATGTGCAGAGAAAGAGAAAGAACACAAATCATGCAAACAATAGAAGGAAGCGATGGAATTCCAAACAAAATCAAGTCCATAGACTCAAATCCCCGGAGCAGCCAGAGTAGGCCCAAGGCCTTGGCCTCAGTTCATCATTTAGCTGGACAAGTCACCACAAAGTTCACAAACATGAAGCATGTAGCAGCAGGAACAGACTCACAGCCCAGGCGCCGTGGAAAGAGGAGTGAACATCGCGGGAGAGCGAGCAAAATCAGCCCAACTCTAGCCTCCTGTCCTGACTTCCTGCCTTTCCAGTCTATCTGGGCCGATAATGTAGATGCAGGCATCGTTGCAAATATTTAGCAGAAGTCCCTTATTTCTCTTGAAGAGGAGCTGCTTTGAGGTGGACAGTTTGTCAGGTGAAAAACTTGACAAATTCCAGACATTAAACCTCCCCTGCAAGGAGCATACCTGCACTTCAGTATCAACTTGCATCTAACAGGAGCATTTGATTACTCTGGGCCTTCGGAGATTAGAAAAGTGAGGGGGGAAATCTCATTCTTTTTTCCTTCCCAGTGCTGAAGAAGAGCCTTGGCCTGAAGTGTTGACTGTTTATTCATCTCCATAGATGCTGCCTGACCTGCTGAGTTCCTCCAGCATTTTGTGTGTTGCTTTGGATTTCCAGCATCTGCAGAATCTTTCGTGTTTAGGAATATTGAAAGGCCTAGATACAGTGGATGTGGAGAAGCTATTTCCAATAATGTGAGAGTCTAGAAGAAGAGAGGACAGCTTCAGAATAGAAGAACATCCCCTCAGAACAGAGATGAACTCAAAATTCAAAGTAAATTTTATTATCAATGTACATATATGTCACCATATCCAGCCCTGAGATTCTTGTGGGCATACAACCTTGAAATTCAGTTTCTTGCGGGCATTTACAGTAGAACAAAGAAATACATTAGAATCAATGAAAAACTACACACAAAGACTGTCAAGTAACCAGTGCAAAAGAAAACAAGCTGCACAAATAAATAAATAGATATATAGATAGATGCTATAGCTAGATAAATCGATAATGCTGAGAACGAGTTGCAGATGTGTTCAATGGTGGGGAGGGTTTTGCTTGTGATGGACTGATTCAGTAGGCTTTGCCTGTTTCACAACGTATATCAGTGGTAATACACCTAGTTCTGGTTCTGATTCTGATTCAGGTTCTGGATACTCAGCAGGACAAGCAGCGTCTGCGGAGAGAGGAATGAATCATCAGATCTATTTCAAATGGTGGTGTTCAAAGCTGTTTCCTTGCAGCAAACCCAGACAGCGGCAGGCACAAAGTAAGCAAGCTGCTAGAACTGAGTATTGAAGTTCTCCAACATCTAAAGTTCATTTGAGACAAGCCTCGATGGTAACAGTGAAGAATTTAGCCAGTCTGAGCTGGCGTACGTCCATATACCCTAACATGCCTTCTCCGAGGATTGTCATTGTGGACAGGCTTGTGAGTTCCTGAGTGATGCCGTCTGGCATCTCAATCCTGGTCGGGTTTCCCATGGGGGTAAGGTCAAGGGGGAGGTTCCAAACAAAGGCTGGTCCAACAAGATCTCAATGGAGAAGATGATGACACGTCACAACAGCAGTGAAGGTGGAGGAAGACTGCAGGAGTGAAGGGTCATCAGTTGTCTTCATGCCACTGGATCCCGACCCCGATCTGTCAAGGACCGTGTGCTGGCTGCCCGTGCATCACAGACAGGCATTCTCCATTAAGAGAATTCACCCTAGCAATTCAGAAACCCCTGAGGAGAACATCATACTCAACTCGAGTGATCGCACTACTCCTCTAACATGCACTGTTGTTACCGCACAGCCAAACTGCTGTTTATTGGATAAATGCCATTCTAGATCAAGATTCAAGATTGTTTAATGACATTTCCAGTACACAAGTGTAAAGGTGAACAAAATAATTGTTACTCCGGTTTCAATACACCACAAAAAAGAAAAATAATAAAATAAAGAGCACAACAATAAGAAAAAACACAACAAATATAAATATATAAGAGAGCTTATCTACATAGATTGTCCACAAAGAGATGCTAAGCTGTACATAAGGTGACTCACAGGAAATGATAAAGTAGTGGTGGTCGGGAGAGTGGAGGGGTAGGTTAGTGGGTGGAGATGTTGATCAGCCTTACTGCTTGGGGAAAGTAACTGGTTTTGAGTCTAGTGATCTGTGGAGATTCAAAATGTCATCAAAAATGTTGACAAACTTCTGTAGATGTGTGGTAGAAAGTGTACTAACTGGCTAAAGAGTATGAGGCCTGGTATGGAAACACCAATGACTTTGAGCAGAAAGTCCTACGAAAGGTAGTGGACTGGGTCCAGTATGTCATGGGTTAAGCCCTCCCAGCAATTGAGCACATGAAACATTGTCGTAGAAGAACAGCAGCCATCAGCAAAGATCCTCACACCCAGGCCGTGACTCTTTTCCTGCTGCTGCCATCGGGTCGAAAGTACGAGAGATACAGGACTCGCACAGTTACTACCCAGCAACCATCAGACTCTTGACAACAGAGATAAACGACACTCATTCTGTTTCTGGTGTTCCCACGCCCGATGGTCTCTCTTTAAGGTCTCTTTATCTCGTTATTTCATGCTTTCTTTACTTATTGCTTTTTATTTATATTTGCATTTGCACAGTTTGTTGCTCATTGATCTTGTTTACAGTTACTGTTCTATAGATTTGCTGAGAATGTCCACAGCAAAAAGAATCTCAGGGTTGTATGTGGTGACATGTATGTACTCTGATAACAAATTTTACTTTGAACTTAGTCCTAACATGGATGCTACGTAGCCTCATCTCTGATGGGATTGGGGCAAACAGTCCATGAGCAGGGTGTGTAGGATCCTTCGCGATGTAACCGGCCCTTTTCTGGCATCTTTCTGTATGTATGTCCTTGACGGCAGGCAGGCTGGTGCCGGTGATGTGTTGGGTAGTTTGGGCTACATGCTGTAGAATCTTCCTGCCCGCCGCAGTGCAGTCTCCGTACTTGAGAAAGCAACGTGTTGGATGCAGGGTAAATATTTGTCTTTTAACGCAAAGCACTGCGATTTTACTGAATTAAATTGCATCTTGGACCCTTCGGCATATTGAATAATCCAAGAAATTTGTCCATTGAAGTATATTTTTAATTTATCTGCCACTTAAATTTAGGAAGGCAATTTGCTTGCATTGTTCACTTGAAAGCTGCCAATCGTGTTTCCTTCAGCAAGATGGTTTGGACTGAATATTGAGTGATTATCTATCTCCAGCTTATTGACAGTCAGTGGAGATGTTATTTTGTTCCTCCTTTCACCACTGGTTGCCACGCCAACATAGTTTAACTGCTTCAGGCTTAAGACAGTATGAAAAGCAATTGTTGCTTCCCCTATCTGCCTTATTTTTATGCATTTTTGGGGGGTTATTTGTAAGTTCTAGTAGCTGCAGAACTGGTCAGAGATTCTAAATTCTTTGTTAACGGTATTATTTATTCACTATTCAGTGATTATAATTTAAATTTTGTAATTGGGCAGTTTGTCTTCATTTGCACATTGGCACTTTGTGCGTAGATTTTCATTGGTTCTATTGTATTTCCTTCGACTAGTATGAACGCCTGTGAATTGCAAGGTTGTATACGGTGGCATTTCCATACTTCAATAATAAATTTACTTTGAACTTTGATATTTGTTGCTTTGCGGCAGCGGTATAAATTGGCCTTGCTCTCTGAAGTTTGAACTTGTGGCGCAGTGGCCAATACATAATAGGATAGGTACATTGTCTCACATGGGCAAATTCTTTGTTCCAACTCAGAAGATGATCCTGACAATTATCGACTTAAGATATGAGGCATGTTTGATATATCTGGGCCATCGAGTTCAGGTGAGAGAGGATCTCATTGAAACCTACCGAATATTTAAAGGCCCAGATAGAGAGGACTTGGAGAGGGGACTTTCATTAATATGAAAGTCTAGAATCCAGAGGACACAGCCTCAGAATAGACACATCCCTTTAGAACAGCAGTGAGGAGGTACGTATCTCTCCAGCCATAAGGAGGTGAATCTGTGGAATTCATTGCCAAGTCATTGAGCATATTTAGGACAGGTTGATAGGTTCTTCATTGGTTAGGTCCTTTCATCAACACTGGAAAGGAAGGGGCAGAGCCAGATAAAGCCGGCAGAGATTGGGGAGGAGTACAAGCTGGCAGGTGATACCAGGTGAGGAAGAAGGTAGGGGGGGTGGGGGGAGGATGAAGTGAGAAGCTGGGAGGTGGTCGGAATGTTTGCAGAAGACGGACTCTAATAGGAGAGGCCAGTGGACCATGGAAGAAGGGAAAAATGGAGGGGTGCCAGAGAGAGGGTGTTAGGCAGGTGAGGAGAAGAAAAAGGGTGAGCAGGGGAACCCTCAAGATGCTCAAAATACTCAATGAGTATGGCTGCTACTGCAGAGAGGAACAGAATTAAAGATTTAGGAAAAGATGCAGGAGAGGAGAGCTTGGACTTCCCCAGAACCAAAGAGATTTCCATCTCAAAAATCATAGAGTCTCAGAGTCATAGTACACTACAGCACAGAAATAGGCCATTTGGCCCATCTGGTCCATGCTGAACAGTTACTCTGCCTGCACTCAAACCTGAGCTCTCTACATTACACCTGCCATTCACGTACTTATCCAAACTTCTCTGAAATGTTGAAACTGCACCACTTTCACTGGCAGCTTGCTCCACATTCTCACCACCCTCTCAGTGAATATGTCCTCCCTCATATTCCCCTTAAACATTTCACCTTTCACCCTTAACCCATGACCTCCAATTCTAGTCTCACACAACTTCAGCGGAAAAAGCCCGGAAAAATCTGAACTGGCTTCAAGTCCACATCCTGGAACTGATAGGAATTAGCAACCCAAAATTTTCCTCCTCAATCTCTCAATCTTCACCCCTACCCACACCACCACTCAATCGTCACCCCAACCACTCATTAGTGTGGTTGCCTTCCGGGAACCAACTACATTTGAGCTTCTTACTCAGCTCTGTAAATAAGTCATTAATTTTAGTGAAGGGTGAATTTCTTCTGCCAGGCCCCAGTGCACCCCAGGCACCAGTTTATGTTTTAGTACAGAGGAGCAATTAGGTTCCTTCAATCCATCGGGGGTCCTGAACTGAAGTTTGTCCTGCCAACCTTTCAGTCTGCAGCCAGAATGATTAATGGAATGTCCTAAAAGTGAAAATAATTGATGATGGACCCTCTGACCTTTTGGGTGGTGCTGGGCTGACAACTAAAGAATTTCTCACTTTTTAAACACAGTTAACCAATTGTTTAAATATCAAAATAAGTTCATTCACAATATTTACAAGAATAAGCCGTGCAATCTCTTTCAATCTTCCATTCACAGTCAATGCTTTCAGTGTAATTCGATTGGATTCCTTAAAACCAATCGGACTGTTTAAAAGTTCAAAGTTCAAGTAAATTTATTCTCAAAGTATATATATGTCACTATAAACTACCCTGAGATTTTTATTTATTTATTTGCTTTCTTATTTATTTATCTATCTATCTATCTATCTATTTGTCTATCTATTTATCTATCTATCTATACACCTACCTATCTATTTACTTATTTATTGAGATATAGCTCAGAATAGGCCCTTCTGGCCCTTTAAGCCATGCTGCCTAGCAACCCCCAATTTAACCCGAGCCGAATCACTGGACAGTTTACAATGACCAATTAGCCTACCAACTAGTATGGGTTTGGACTGTGGGAGGAAACCAGAGCACTTGTAGGAAACCCACACGGTCACGGGGAGAATGTACAAACTCTTACAGACAGCAGCGGGAATTGAACCCGGGATGCCTGTAGTCTAAAGTGTTGTGCTAACCACTACACAACCATGCCGTGCAACTTAGCTTGTGGGCATCCACAGTATAGCAGAGAAATACAGTAGAAGCAAAGAGGTATTATAAAAGGGCGGCACAAAGGTGGTAAACTTTAGCAATCATTGGGGGGTTTCCTCACCCAACTCAGCCCCTCCCTCTCCAGTAGCAGAAAAAGTCTATACCGTGGTTCTTCCCCACCAAGCGCTTCCAGTGGCGGCACAGAGCTTCCGTGAGCCCCTCTGTACGTCCTGCAACGTGGAAATCGGCAGCATTCCCCAATGGTCCTCTCAGTGTTTGCCAGACCACCAAACTTCGAGCAGACCTAAGGGTGTCTTTCACCAGGTTGATCTGCCAGCAATACCTGATGTCTGTCTCCATATGTATCCTAGGGAACAGCCTGCAGATCAGGAAATCCTCATGCTGGTTAATTTGCAGGTTGAGTCGGTGGTGAGGAAGGCAAATACGATGTTAGCATTCATCTCAAAAGGACTGGAATATAAAAGCGAGGATGTAATGTCAAGACCTTATAAAGCACTGGTGAGGCCTCACTTGGACTATTGTGAGCAGTTTTGGGCCCTTATCAAAGGAAAGATGTGCTGGCACTGGAGAGGGTTCAAAGGAAGTTCATGAAAATGATTCCAGGATTGAAAGGCTTGCCATATGAAGAGCGTGTGACAACTCTGGTCCTGTCCTCCCTAGAATTCAGAAGAACGAGGGGGTGACCTCATTGAAACCTGTTGAATATTGAAAGGCCTTGATAGAATGGATGTGGAGAAGATGTGGAATTTGTTGATACAAGCAGTGCCCATCATTAAGGACCCCCATCACCCAGGACATGCTCTGTTACATCAGGGAGGAGGTACAAAAGTCTGAAGACACACACTTAGCGATTCAGGAACAGTTTCTTCTCCTCTGCCATCAGATTCCTAAATGGACATTGAACTCATGAACACTACCTCACTTTTATTATTTCTGTTTTCACACTATTTTTAATTTAAATACTTAATACATATAAATATTGACTGTAATTGATTGATTTGTTTATTTCTCTATATTATCATGTATTGCATTGTAATGCTGCCGCTAAGTTAACAATTTCACAACATATGCTGGTGATATTAAACCTGATTCTGATTCTGAAGGCAGGAGATTGGGGCTGAGAAGGAAATGGATGATGAAATGGCGCAGTAGACTCGATGGGCCAAATGGCCTAATTCTGCTCCTGTATTGCATGGTCTTGTGCAGCCGCTCGGGATAAACGTGACTCAGACCCTTGCATCAAGCTGTGCCAGATGACAATTGAGGTCAATGTGGCTCTAGTAAGCGGGGAAACAGATAGACATATTACAGAGGTCACTCCGCATCGAGGCTGTGGAGAGGACAGCTGATATTATCAGAAAGGGAAGTGTGTGGCTGGAATCAGCCACCAGCAAAGATTTTACTTAAAGATTTGCTTTATTTGTCGCATGTGCTTTGAAACATACAGTGAAATGCATTGTTTGCAACAACGGCCAACACAGTTCGAGGAGGCGCTGGGTACGGCCCACAAGTGCCGCCATGCTTCCAGTGTTAACATGGCATGCCTCCAACTCACTAACCCGTGTGGCTTTGGAACGTGGGAGGAAAGCGGGGCATCTAGACCAAGGGTTCCCAACCCTTTTCATGCCACAGGCGCCTACCGTTAACTGAGGGGCCAGGAACCCATGGTCACATGGTCACAGGAAGCATATTCAATCTCCCCGTGTCATTGTACCTTACTCATATGATGCCATTCTGAAGGCAGTGTAGAGAAACAAACACAGTTTCACATAACCGGCATGCATTCAAACTGAGATTTGTTTTTTATTCAATGTATTCAAATGATTATCAAGAATATTTCCATGCCTTATAACGCAGGTTCTGTGGGCTGTAGGTCAGACTCTTCAAACAAGGATTGTGAATCAGAACATAGAACGTAGATCAGTACAGCACAAGAACAGGCCCTTCAGCCCACGATGTGTGCCAAACCAAATAAATGGTCAACTAAACTAAACCCTTCTGTCTACACAATGTCCGTATCCCTCCTTTCCCCTCACATTCATGTGGCTATCTCTTGGAAGTCCCTGTTGTATCTGCCTCTACCACCACCCCAGGCAGCAAATTCCAGACACCCACTCCCCACCCGGGCAACTCTATTGTCAGTTACGTAGAGTCATAGGCTAGTGTACAACAGGGGTGTATGGGGTGTCAGGGAGGGGTAGCAGAGATGGTGGGGGAACATGTTGTGTCCTTTTCAGGCAGTTTGTCCACCGTTGGTCCCCACCTGGCTCTCAGCTCTCACCTGTGGCTCCCCGTAACCGTTTGCATGCGACAGCGGCCGCAGCCCGGGAAACAGCTTCGACAAGCCGGCTAAACCAGGTGAGGGTAGCCGACGGGTCTCGAACCCGCGGTGAGATAGGGAGTTGTCTATCCCAGCACGTGAAGGCAGACTCCGGCGGATTGAGCGGATGAGACCAATGGAAGGTCCAACAGTCAAGAAGGCCGTCTCTGCAAGCGTCGTGGAATGCATAGAGCACGACAAGACACAGAGGATGTCCTGGTCATCCATTGCACCTAGTCCCATCTCCAGCCGTCTCGACTCTTGTCTTGCCACTGGATCCAGATGGGAATTGGGAAGAGAGAGTGAGGCTGACACTGCACAACTCTCCCTCACTTAAATCCAAATCAAGCGCTAGTCTCGACACCATCAACAAGCCAGCTGGTGGCATAGTGGCATCAGCACTAGACTTCGGGGCGAGAGGTCCTGAGTTCGAATCCAGCTGGCTCCCTTGCACGCTCTCCATCCGTGCCTGGGTTGAGTGTCGAGCGAGCAACTCGACCTTGTAAAACGTACTAATGGTGTCGAGGTCTTCATCGAGGACGATGGACGAACCTTATAGTGTACAACAGTGCACACAAGTAGGATCTGAGATCCTGAAATTGAACTTTGTGAGGAAGCAAATACTGTGAGAATGGACTACAAAATATGAAAGCAAGAGATTCTGCAGACGCTGGAAATCCAGACTAACACAATGAAATCAGCAGGTCAGGCAGCATCTATGGAAGTTAATAAACTGTTTATGTTTTGTGTGGAGCCCCTTCATCAGGTCTGGAAGGAAAAGGGGAAGATGCCTGGATAAGAAGATGAGGGAGGGGAAGGAGTACAATCTGGAAGGCGATAGGTGAAGCCAGGTAAATGAGCAAGGATGGATGAAGTGAGAAACTAGGTGGCTATAGGTGGAAAAGGTAAAGGATTGAAGAAGAAGGAACCTGATAGGAGAAGAGAGTGGACCATGAGGGAGGGGCACCAGGGGGAGGTGATAGGCAGGTGAGGAGAAGAGAAGAGGAGGTAAGTTCAAAGTACATTAATTATCAGTATGCAGACAGAATACGACTCTGAGATTCATCCTCCCACAGGCAGCCACAAAGCAAAGAAACACCATGCAACCTGTTCAAGAAAACATGAAACACCCGACACACAGGAAAAAAAAGAAAAAATTGCTCAAACATCAAACCACCAGTCCAGATATTCAGTTTCGTTCAATTCAGCGCCACGCCGCTAACTAATGCAGGCAGCGGGACATTCCTCACCAAAGCACCCTAGTCTGCATCAGTCGCCCCAAGAGGGGAGTCAAAGTGGGGATGAAAGAAGAATGAAAAAGATTCAAAGTTCAAAGTACATTTATTACCAAAGTCTAGCCCAGCATTTAAATCATTCAAACATTGAGCTGTCCCTCACCCTAAGACCTGGGACCTGTCGCATTAATACACTTTGGCCCTGGACCCTGCCACCACTCATCGGCCCGTACCCAACCTTTCCAAATCAGCCCGGTGCTTAGATCAATCAAAGCTCACTAGCATGCCATACAATGTCAAACGTACAGACTCACCTGTGTATAAATCCCAGGGACTGAAATGAGAAAGTAATATTCAAACAAGTTCCTGGACTGAACTATGATGATGAAGATGTCTTCAACGTTCCAGCCTTCAGAGATTAGAACGCTGTTCCATTGGGGTTGGATTTTCACATCTGACGGGTCAGGAATCTCGGATCCTGACCAGAGTGTCAGTTCCAAGGCTGCTGGGCAGCAGGAGACTCACTCATATTTGGAGGATCACTGTGGAGGAGACTCCTGTCAATGCTTACATTGCCACTGAAACAGAACGTTTAAATTATCATTTGATGGTCAAAGTCAAGCTTGCTGCCATTTGCAAAAGTCCATGTGTGCACAGGTGCAATGAAAAACCTACTTGCAGCAGCATCACCGGCACACAACATTAAAGACACAACGTTCACGGGAAAAGCATAAACTAAACAAATTTGTGCGATATTATACAAGAAAGAACAGAATTAGAACAAGAAGAATGAAGTCTTATTGCAGTGCAAATTGGTCAAGTGGTCATAGTGTTACTATGATGAGGTAGAGATTAGCGTTGTGTTGATTGGTTGAGGAACTGAATGGTTGATGGGAAAAAAACTGTTCTCGAGACGATTGGGGTGGAACCTCAAGCTTCATACCTCCTACCCGATTGTAGGTGTGAGAAGCCCAGATGATGGACATCTTAGATAATAGATGCTGCTTTCTTGAGGCAGCACCTCCTGTAGGTTACTACCAGTGGTGTGGAGAGATGTGCCTTGATGGATGGGGCTGAATCCACTAATCTCTGCAGTTTCTTACATTTGTTGGTATGCAAGCTCTAATGCTCAGGATCTACAGAGGCTGCAGAGGGTTGTAGACTCAGCCAGCTAAATCATTGTCACTCGCCTACCCACCATTGAGGACATCTTTAAAAGGCAGTGCCTCCATAGGGCAGCATCCATCAAGAAGGACTCTCACTGCCCAGGACGTGGCCTCTTCTCATTCCTACCAACCAGGAGAAGGAGCCTGAAGTCTCATACTCAATGATTGAGGAATAGCTTCTTCCCCTCCGCCATCAGATTTCTGAATGGTCCATGAAGCCATGAACACTATCTCATTATTCATCTTTTATACTATTTATTTATTTACAGTGATTTTTGTGTACTCTTGTTGTCGCAAAACAACACAATTCATGACATACATCAGTGATAATGAACCCAATTCTGATATCGAGTCCTTTGCATTCAAATTTCCATCCCAGACTGTGATGCAATCTATCAAGATAAACCTTCGGATATAATCACTACATTATCAATTTCCAATAGAGCATACTTTTTCAGAAAATAATTTATCCCAGACGATCTGATGAGAATGTATCCATTGTCATTTGATTTTAATCGTTGCTTTTGGAGTGAGCTAAGGGTACAGACGTCACCAGTTGCTGATGTAGTTGGGACATGGTGGTGAAAAAGCGTTTTGTGTTCTTTCTTCTGTAGTTGTCCGTTCCATGAATCACGGATAAAGGACGATTCTTACAGCTTTCTTCTTCTCATTTTCAAAACTTGTTCCACAGTTTTGCTTCATTTTTACCAAGTGCGATTAGCCTTAAAATATAAGATTTCCTCCTCTGTGAAAGGCTCACGGTGCTTTTCGGGTAATTCACTTAGCAAGAGTAACAGCTGCAGATGACATGGAGAAGGGGTTTCACGGGCAGTTATTAGGGGTTATGCGTGATTGGCTCAGCAATTGTTGCAAAGAGGGAGAGAAAAAAATCAGGGAGCTAGCTAGGGGGAGGGGTGGATAATCGGAAGCACTGACATTAGATAATTAGTCTTTTGTGAAAGAACCGAAGCGTTCAACATTGGTAATAAACAGAATTATGTAGCAAATGCCTTACAAATGAAAGCTTCCTAACCGAAATCGTCCTTGAATTTGGGGGGCGGCATCTGTCACTTGACCTGCAAAACTCAGTTAAGTGTGACACTGCATCCTGTGTGTTTTACATGCATCTGCAAGAATTTTGTTTCTAAATTAGTTAGCTGTCTATGCAGCCTCATCAGATGGGTACTGATCAAAGTCACCAGCAGACTCTGCTTCCATTCAATCAGAATAGTGAAATGCTGCGGAATCACAGATCAAGATGGTTTTTACTCAGAGAAAGAGGATTATGCATTTTCTGGGGTAGTTCCTTAAAATCAGAACAGAATCAGGTTTAATATCACTGGCATTTGTCATGAAATTTGTTGTTTTGCAGCAGCAGTAGAGTGCAATACAATAACAGAATATATATACAGGACTGTGCAAAAGTCTTAGGCACCCTAGCTATATGTATATGTCCTAAGACTTTCGCACAGGACTGTAGTGATTTTATGTATTGCACTGCACTGCTGCATAAACAAAAACACAACAAATTTCATGACGTATGTGAGTGATGATAAACCTGATTCTGATATGGGTCTCTATTGTGGACTGAGAGAGGGAAGGAGGCAGGGAGAGAGGATTTACAGTTAGGAAAAGGAGAATGGAGAGGGGAGGGAGCAGGATGTACCAGAGAGAGAAAGAGAGAGAGAGAGAGAGAGAGGGAGACACACACACACACACACACACACACACACACACACACACACAGTGATTGATAAGTTCGTGGCCTAAGGTAGAAGGCGTCAATTTTAGAAAACCTAGCACATTTATTTTTCAACATAATCCCCTCCTACATTTACACACTTCTCTATCACCAGGACATGGAGAAAACAAGGATAAGACAAAAAGTTACAACTCCAAAATCATTCAAAGGGACGTACAGTTCTGGGACATTGGGGTACACACAGAAAAGAAACCCTGGCATCTTGAGTGAGATTTGAGAAGGGAGGGGCAAGAGACCTACTTTTACAGAGCAGCAAATCTGTGTCTTCTGCCTTGACATCTCCCCGACCAACATACTGGCCATAATGGAACCTCCGGAACCAGAATGTTCCTAAATGTTCCTCGCCAAGGCATTCATGATATCATCATCATGATTGTTTCATGGTCATGACTGGTCTTGGCAAACCTTTGCCTTCTTCTGGGCAGTGTCTTTACAAGACGGGTGACCCCAGCCATTATCAATACTCTTCAGAGGTTGTCTGCCTGGTGTCAGTGGTATCATAACCAGGACTTGTAATATGAACCAGCTGCTCATACGACCATCCACCACCTGCTCCCATGGCTTTGTGTTACCCCGATCGGAGGGCTAAGCAGGTGCTACACCTTATTCCAGGGTGACCTGCAGGCTAGCGGAGGGAAGGAACACCATACACCTCCTTTGGTAGAGACACCCTGCCTCCCTCACATGATGCCAGTAGAAAAATACTGGGAAAGAAGCTCTGTGTTAGTGTGGAAGTTGCAGCAAGGCACAGGTTAGGCAGCCCAGGCAAGAAAGATCTTTGAGGAGCATAATGGAGCAATTGGCAAGGAGATAAGATAAGGATGCAAAGAACACAGGCCAACTACAGGACAATTATATTACTGGCTTCTAAGTATTATCAGTTGTTAGCTTGCAGGTTTCTCCTGCATCGTGAATGGCAATTGATCTTGCAAATAAGGAATTTGAATATGCACAAGGTTACCAATTGGTTGGTATCAGAATTTCTTGAACCAGCGTAATTCAGATAATTCATAGCTCTTGAACCAAAGGGGATAACTTCACAACTTCACTCAGCCCATCACTGAACTGTTCCCACTACCTATTTTCAGGACTCTGCATTTTATGTTGTCGATATTTATTGCTCATTTATGTATTATTATTACGTCTTATTTTTTCTTTTGTATTTGCACAGTCTGTTGTCTTTTTGCACACTGCTTGTCCGCCTTGTTGGGTGTGGTCGTTCATTGATTCTCTTATGGTTACTAGATTATTTGAGTATGCCCACAAGAAAGTAAAACTCACGGGTGAACGTGTGTACTTTGATAATAAATTTAGTTTGAACTTTGAACTGCTGGTCAATTCTGTCTGAAAATGGCCATGCTGTTGTTGTTGTTGTTGTGCTTCGCCTTAAACCCATCACCCCTGCCGGGGCATAGGCTGCGACGGCAGCCTGCCAGAGTCCTCTGTCCTGCGCTGAAGGCTGACTGGCCCTGTGACTTTGGCTTTCACCAGGTGACTTTATACGCCTTCTAGGCTATGATGCTTCCTCTACCTGGGATGAGGACTTTGGAACTTCTGTTAGCATTTCTGTAGCCCTCAGTTTTTACAGATGGGGCAGCAAACCCCCATGCCCAAGCCTCCTCCTCTCACTGCCAGGCTTGGGACAGTCCAATGGCAAAGTTGTGCTTTCCTTGTGCACAATGCACGATTGAGTGATGAGGGTAAGTTTTCAGTGTCCAGTTAATCAGCAAGGACATTAGTGTAAAATCAGCTCTGTGGATTTGGAAGGGAGCTGAGCAGCCTCTCTGAAAGTGGCCAATCTAGCTCTTGAAATGAGGAAAGAGTCTTACCGAACAGCAAAGAAAACAGCAAACTATAGCTGCCGAGACTGTTCCCCAATGGTTGCATTCGAAGCATTGAGCTCGATTTTACATCAGTATGTTCAAATGTCAAAAGGCTCTTGAAAATACACACAACCAGGCTCAAGGACGGCCTCTGTCCTTCTATTATGAGACTCTTGAATGGACCACTTGTACGTTATGACCTTACAATCTACCTTGTCACAGTCCTTGTACCTTCTTGTCACTGCATTGCACTTTCTCTGTGATAATAAACACAACAATATATTCTACATCCTGCTGCTGTTTTTCCTTTATACTACCTCAATGTATTTATATTTTCAAATTATCTGTGTGGATGGTTTGCAAAACAAAATTTTTCACTGCGACACGCACTCAAGCACTCAGCAGGTCAGGCAGCATCTATGGAAATGAACAAACAGTCAACACTTTGGGCCGAGACACCTCTTCAGGACATGATTTAATAGTTCAATAGGTCGATCATTCCATTTAATATCAGAGTATATACAATACACAACCTGAAGTTCTTGTTCTTCGCAGACATCCACGAAAACAGGAGAGTGCCCCAAAGAATGAGTGACAGTAAAAACGCTGGAACCCAAAGCGTTCCCAAACCCAAACCCAAATCCTCCCACGTCCAAGCTGCAGCAAAGCGATGACCCCACTTATTTTCAGCAAAAAAGCATCAGCACCCTCCACCCACCAAGCAAACGATAGCAAAGCCCCCAAGAAGGACCATGTTCACCGGCAACCCAACAACCCACAGGCTCTGTCTCTCCCTAATAAAGGAACAGAGGGGTGTTGCACAGCGAGAGGAGAGACCAGCAAGACAAAGTAAACACTCGCTACTTTACGGCGTTAAAGTCTGTGGCATCACTTCTTTTCCAAGAGCTCCGACTCGATGACTGGCGACAAGAGAAGGAGAGAGAGCGAGAATGATCCAAGTACAGAACCCTCCAGCGGCTGATCCGCTATTCCCAATATCTTGCAATGCTTCAGTTGGCGGCACCGACATAGGATCAGCTCATCGCCAGGGCCACAAAGCCTTGGAACCCTGAAGGTGTGCTCATCTTCTAGGCTGCATCCTTGGGATATCAAAAAGAGGCCGGTTGGTGAGCCCTGGGTGTAGGTCCCTACGCCGCAAAGAACCAAAGTTTGAGTGTAACTCTAGGTCAGGGCCTTTGATGGAACCCCATCCACCTTGAAAAGGAAAAAGAGGGATATTAAATATAGAAATTAAGCTGTTTCTGCAGATGAGTTCAGAGAAGTCGCTGTCTAGCTCTGCCCAACAGTTATTACCCCTCAACCACCAGGCTCTTGAGCTAGAGAGAATAGCCACTCAACTTCACCTGCCCCATTACTGAGCTGTTCCCATAGCCTGTGAACTCACATTCAAGGACTCTTAATCTTATGTACTCGAGATTTATTGCTTATTTATCATTATTATTATTTCTTTCTTTTTGTATTTGCACGGTTCATTGTCTTTTGACACTGGTTGAATGCCTGCTCCGATATGTGTAAGTCTATATTATTGAAAAAGATAAATGTAAGGTTTTTGCAGAATTTGTAATAAGGTGTTTATTGTTAATGTTAGAAATTATCGAAATTCACTAAACACACAAAAAGCTGGGGGAACACAGCAGGTCAGGCAGCATCTGTGGAAATGAATAAACAATTGACAATTTGGGCTGAGACCCTTCTTCAGGGCTGGAAAGGAAGAGGGAAGATGCCAGAATAAGAAGGTGGGGGAGGGGAAGAAGTACAATCTAGAAAGTGAAAGGTGAAGCCAGGTAGTTGGGGGGGGGGGGGATGAAGTAAGAAACTAGGTGGTGATAGGTGGAAAAGGTAAAGGGCTGAAGAAGAAGGAATCTGATAGGAAAGGACAGTGGACCATGGGAGAAAAGAAGGAGGAGGGAAGCAGGGAAAGGACCAGAGGTAAGAATGGGGCCTGTGACAAAAATAAACCAATTTCAATTCCAGTTCCTCCTAAAATAAAGATAACATGTTAATAACTTCAAAGTAGGCCATGCCTGAAACAGCTACTGAGCAAAAATGGGCAACACATATTGGTAAGTTGGTTTATTATTGTCACATGTACCAAGGTACTGTGAAAAGCTTTGTGTCACAGACCAGCCATACAAATCATTTCATGATCTTTATGCATTGAAATGATACAAGGGAAGGGAAATGCAATAATTCGGGAGATAGTGTTAGAGTTACAGAGGAAGTGCAGTGCAAGGTGCACGGCCGTGGTGAGGCAGACTGGGAGGTCAAGAGCCCACCTTATCATACTGGGGGACTGATCAATTGTCTCATCACGGTGGAGTAGAAGCTTTCCTCGAGCCTCATGACCCATGCTTTCAGGCTTTTGTATCTCCTGCTCGATGGAGGAGGGGAGAATGTATATCATAGTTACATTTTTGATCACGTAACTGACGCTGGTAAAGGTGCAGGCTTGCTCAGAACCAGAATCGGGTTTAATATCACTGGGATATGTCAAGAAATTTGTTGTTTTGTGGCAGCACTAGATGGGAATACATAATGTATACTAGATTGGAATTATAAATTTCAATAGGAAATGGAAATTTAAAAATTAAATTAGATTAGCAGTGCAAAAAGAGATCAAAAAATAGTAAGGCAGCATTCATGGGTTCATTATCCATTCAGATATCTGATGGTGGAGAAGAAGAAGATGTTTCCAAAGTGTTGAGTGTGTGCCTTCAGGTTCCTGTATCTCCTCCTCGATGGTAGCAATGAGAACAGGGCATGTTGGATGATGGGGGTCCTTAATGAATGCCACCTTTCTGAGACATCACCTTTTGAAGATGTCCTCGATACCGGGGAGGCCACTGCCCATGACGGAGCAGGCTGTGTTTGCGAATTTCTGCAGTTTTCTGTGATCCTGTGCAATGGCCTCTCCATACCAGATGAATCGTACATGGCTAATGTGGATTTTGACCATGGTGTTCAGTTCAACCTGTAGTTCTTGGAAAAAGAGTGGTTACACCATCGGCTCTGGGCAATAGAAAATATTTCACACTTCGCATACGGAAAAGTAAATCCGGTATTGGTATTAGTATTTGTTTATTATTGTCACATGCACCAAGATACAGGGCATGTCCTGCATACTTGTTCATACAGATCAATCATTACACAGCCAAATGAGGTAAAATGACAATGCAGAATAAATGTAAAAGCTACCAGTGCAGGTAAAGGATAAAGCGTAATATCATAATGAGGTAAATTATGAGACCAAGGGTCCATCCGATCGTACAAGAGGTCCGTTCAATAGTTTCATAACAACAGGATAGAAGCTGTCCTTGAGCCTGGTGGTGTCTGCTTTGTATCTTCTGCCCGATGATAGAGGGGGGAAGCAAGAATGTCCAGGGTGGGTGGGGTCTTTGATTATGCTGGCTGCTTTACTGAGGTAGCAAGAGATATCTATAGAAGGGAGGTTGTTTCCTGTTAGGTACATCTTTCAGTTGGGAAGGTTATCTTTCAAGTTTCAAAAGGATTATTTTAATCTGGGCAGAATCGATTGCCATTTGAATATAGTTTGATGCATTAGTTTAACAAATCTCAACATTGCCTTGCTTGCAAATAAATGGAAATCTGCACTGAATATCCAAATTAGACAATACGAATACATGAATAACAATAATCAAATTAGGAGCACGAGGAGACCACACCATCTCTCAAACCTGCCCTAGTTTTCAGTGTGATTATGACTTCAACTCTGTATTCATGCTTGCCTCAGGTAAACTTAGACCTCAAGCCCCTCAGATGTAGAATCAGAATCAGAATCAGGTTTATTATCACTGACACATCTTGTGAATTGTGTTGTTTTCCAGCAACAGTATATTCTAATGCATAAAAATTACTATAAATTGTGATTAGAAATATATGCTGTATATATATATATATAAATAACTAAATAAATAACTAGTGCAAAATTAGAACAAAAAGTGACATAGTGTTCATTAGAATCAAGAGAAAATCTACAGATGCTGAATTTCTAAGGAACACACACAAAATGCTGGAGGAACTCAGCGGGCCAGGCAACATCTATGGCAAAGAGTACAGTCGACATTTTGGGCCACGAGCCTTCATCAGGACTGGAGAAAAAAGATGAGAAGTCAGAGTAAGAAGGTTGGGGGAGGGGAGGAATAATTACAAGGTGGTCGGTGATAGACGGAGGGGAGTAAAGAGTTGGGAGGTCAATAGGTGAAAGATACAGGGCTGGAGAAGGGGGAATCTGATGGGAGAAGACAGAAGTCCATGGAAGAAAGAAAATTGGGGAGGTGCACGAGAGGGAGGTGATGGGCAGGTTAGAAGATAAGGTGAGAGAGGGAAATGGGACTGTGGAATGGTGAAGGAGAAGGGAGGGGGCCATTACCAGAAATTTGAGAAACTGATGTTCATGCCATGAGATTGGAGACCGCCCAGACAGAATATAAGGTGTTGCTCCTCCACCCAGAAGAAATATAAAGTGTTGCTCCTCTATCCTACCTACATCTGTGACATTTCACACACTCCTGATCTTTTCAATGATTTCAAGTTCCCTGGCCCCGATCATCCTATTTTCACCATGAATGTCCAGTACTTATGCACCTCCATCCCCCATTAGGAAGGCCTCCAAGTTCTTTGTTTCTTTCTGGACACCAGACCCAAACAGATCCCTCCACCGCCACACTCCTCCGTCTAGCAGAACTTGTCCGCACTCTCAATAATTTCTCCTTCGGCTCCTCCCACTTCCTTCAAACAAAAGGTGTAGCCATGGGCACTTGCGTGGGTCCCAGCTACTCCTGCCTTTTTGTCGACTACATTCAACAGTCTATGTTCCAAGCCTACACTGAAATCACTCTCCAACTTTTTCTACGCTACGACTGCATTGGTGCTGTTTCCTGCACCCATGCCGAGCTTGTTGACCATCAATTTTACCTCCAACTTCCACCCTGCCTCAAATTTACCTGGTCCATTTCGACACTTCCCTTCCCTTTCTCAATCTCTCAGTATCTATCTTTGGAGACACTTATCTACTGATGTCTTTTATAAACATACTGACTCTCAGAGCTACCTGGACTATACCTCTTCCCACCCTGTTTCTTGTAAAAACACAATCTCTTGTCCTCACCTACCATCCCACCAGCCTCCATGTCCAGCACATAATTCTCTATAACTTCCACTATCTCCAACAGGATCCCACCACCAAGCACATCTTTCCTTCCCCCACTTTTCTGCTTTCCACAGGGATCGCTCCCTATACAACTCCCTCGTCCATTCATCCTTCCCCACTGATCTCCCTCCTGGCACTTATCATTGCAAGCAAAACAAGTGCTACACCTGACCCTACACCTTCTCCCTCACTACCATTTAGGGCCCTAAACAGTCCTTCCCGGTGAGACAACACTTCACCTGTGAGTCTGTTGGGATCATATACTGTATCTGGTGCTCCTGGTGTGGCCTCCTGTATATCAGTGAGACTCAACGTTTGCTGGAAGCCCGTTTCACTGAGCACCCAAGCTCCATCTGCCAGAAAAAGCGGGATCTCCCAGTGGCCACTCATTTTAATTCAATTTCCCTTTCCATTCCAACATGTCAGTCCATGGCCTCCTCTACTGTCGCAATGAGGCCACACTCAGGGTGGAGGAGCAACACCTTATATTCTGTCTGGGTAGCCTCCAACCTGATGGTATGAACATCGATTTCTTGAACTTCTAGTAATGGCCCCTCACTCTCCTTTACCATTCCCCTTCTCATTTCCCTCTCTCACCTTATCTCCTTACCTGCCCATCACTTCCCTCTTGGGTTCCACCTCCTGCCCTTTCTTCCTTGGCCTTCTGTCCTCTCCTATCAGATTCCCCCTTTTCCAGCCCTTTATCTCTTTCAACAATCGATTTCCCAGCTCTTTACTTCACTCCTGCCCCTCTCCAGTTTCACCTATTGTCTACTACCTTGAATTTCTTCCCTCCCCTCTCTGCACGTCCTTACTCTGACATTTCGTCTTTTTTCTCCAGTCCTGATGAAGGGCCTTGGCCTGAGCCTGTCAACTGTACTCTTTTCCATAGATGCTGCCTGGCCTGTTGAGTTCCTCCAGCATTTTGTGTGTGTCGTGTAGTGTTCGTGGGTTCATGGGCCGTTCAGAAATCTGATGCCAGAGAGGAAGAAGCTGTTTCTGAAACATCGAGTGCGTGTCTTCAGGCTCCTGTACCTCCTCCTTGATGGTAGTAATGAGAAGAGGGCACGTCCTGGATAGTGAGGCTTGATAATGGATGCTATCTCTCTGAGGCATTACCTATTACAGATATCCTCGATGTTGGGGAGGCAAATGTTCATGATGGAGCTGATTGACTTTACAACCCACTGCAACTTTTCTCACAATCTATCGACTTCTGTTTGATCTTCTGCCACCATTTGAGTGAGAGAGTTACAAAGAGTTACAATCCTCTGAGGAAGAAATCTGGTTCATTTCTCTCTTAAGTGGGTGAGCCCTTATCTTTAAACAGCAACTCCCTGTTCTAGATTCCCTCACACATTGTCCAACTTCTGCCTTCTCCAATAGGATTCTATCACTGAGCACATCTTTCCCTCACTCCCCTCTATGCTTTCCAACTGTATAAATCTCCCCATATCTCCCTTGTCCACTCATCCCTCCCAACTGGGAACCTCATTGAAATCTACAAAATGTTGAAAGTCCTCGACAGAGTAGATGTGGAGAGGATGTTTCCTATGGTGGGGGAACCTAGGACCATAGGGCACATCCTCAGAATAGAGGGACGTCCATTTAGGACAGAGATGAGGAGGAAGTTCTTTAGCCAGTGGGTGATGAATCTGTGGAATTTGTTGCCACTGGCAGCTGTGGAGGCCAAGTCATTGGGTGTGTTTAATACAGAAGTTAATAGATTCTTGAATAGTCAGGGCATGAAGGGTTACAGGGAGAAGGCAGGAGATTAGGGCTGAGAGGGAAATGGATCAGCCATGGTGAAATGGCGGAGTAGGCTCGATGGGCCAAATGGCCTAATCCTGCTCCTCTGTCTTATGGTCACTGATCTTGCTCCTGGTCATTATCCCTGCAAGTCAGGTAAGTGCTACACCTGCCCCTAAACCTCCTCCCTTACCACCATTCAGGGCCCCAAGCAGTTCTTCCAGATGAGGCAACACTTCACCTGTTAGATCATCTACTGTATCCGGTGCTCCTGGTACAGCCTCCTCAACATCACTGACACCTGATACAGAACGGGAGATCACTTTGCAAAGCACCTGCACTCTGCGCAATGTCATAGGCAGGATTTCCTGGTGACTATCCATTTCAGTTTGACTTTCCAACCATATTCTGACACCATCGCTGACACCTGTCTATCACCCTCTCTGTTGATATGATGAAGCCAAACACAGGTTGAAGGAGAAGCACCTCATATTCCACCTGGGTAACCTCCAACCTGACAGCATGAACATTGATTTCCCTAACTTCTGGTCATTTCTGCCTCCCTCCTTCCCTTTCTCCTTTTTCACTTCCCATTTTGGTTACCCTCTCGCCCCTTTTCTTATCCTCGCCTGCCTAACACCTCTCCCTGATAGCCCTCCTCCTTCCCTTTCTCCCATGCTCCACTCTCCTCTCCTATCAAATTCCTTCTTCTTCAGCCCTTGAGCTTTCCCACCAATCACCTCCGAGCTTCTTGCCATCTCCCTCCCCATTCACCTGCATAGCCCCTCACCTGGTCTCACCTTCCATCTTGTACGCCTCACCATCCCCCCATCATCTTATTAGGCCATAAGACATAGGAGCTGAATTAGGCCATTTGGCCCATTGAGTCCGCTCTGCCATTTCATCCTGGCTGATCCATTTCCCTCTCAGCCCCAATCTCTTGCCTTCTCCTCATAACCCTTCATGCCCTGATCAATCAAGAATCTATCAACCTCTGCCCTAAATACTTACTTATTGAGATACAGCATGGAACAGGCCCTTCCAGCCCTTTGAGCCTCGCTGTCCAGCAATCCTCTGATTTAACCCCAGCCTAACCACAGGACAATTTACAGTGACCAATTAACCTACCATCTGGTATGTCTTTGGTCTGTGGGGGGAAACAGAAGCTCTAGGACGAAGCCCACACAGTCACAGGGTGAATGTACAAATTCCTTGTGGCAGGAATTGAGCCTGAGTTGCACGTACTGTAAAGTGTTGTGCTACCATGACACCCCAGTGACTAGGCCTTCACAGCTGCCTTTGGCAATGAACTCCATAGATTCACCGCTCTCTGGCTCAAGAAATTCCTCCTTGTCTTCTATCCTGAAGCTGTGTCCTCTGGCCCTAGACTCCCCCACGATAGGAAACATCCTCTCCATAACCTCTTATTATGGCATCCGCCCCTTTCCTTTCCAGTCCTGATGAAAGGTCTTGGCCCTAAGCTTTGACTGGTTACTCCCTTCCATAGATGCTGCCTGACCTGCTGAGTTCCTCCATTATTTTGTGTGTGCAACTGCACCCTATCAAGATCCTCATGTTTGGCCCAAACCAGAGAGAAAAAAAAGAACAGCGAATACAAAGGCAAATGTTTCATTTCTGTCAGCAACAATCCTCCATCAGCGGGTACCCAGGAGCTGTACTGCTGCCAGCAATATATTAATCTTCCCTTTTGGCACGCATCCATGAAGCAAGATTAAATGGTGCTCTCCTTTCTCGCACTGTGTCTGAGCGTGCTCAGTAGCAATCTCCCATTGGGCCTTGGAGAATGGAATGTGCTTTAGAATGTAGCGGCTGCCATTCCTGGAGCAATTGCTTTTAAAACATTGGAAGAAGCACAGAGGTATACTTGAAATCAGCGTTTTAGTTTTACATGAGTGTTTTTCCTGTGGACCCCTTGACAATAACACCCAGAGAAAGTAGCCATTCCAGCACATATTAACACTGAGTGTGAGGTATCAGCCAAATTGGGGAAGACAAGCTCTCGGCAAGTAAGAGGGTCAATCCTGCCAAACATTGCAAGACTAGCTGTTCTTACTAATTTTAAGAGGTGTCCAATCACATGAAAAACATGTCCAAGGAGCCCAGTCAGCAGAATAATTGCCTTTGGGTGATAAAGACGGCAGCTACAATTCCTCTTAGCGAGCTGGCTGTGAAGAAATCTCTGCTTTTATCGGGAGTTGTTGTCAAGTTCAAGTTCAATTTTGTTGTCATCTGACTGTACGTATATACAAGCAAATGAGACAATGTTCCTCTGGACTTAGGTGCACCCACAAAACATATATCAAGCACAGCACATAAACCAAAATATTACCATAAATAAGTTAATAAAATATAATTCAAAATGCATGTAGTGCACAGCACAGGTAAACAGTAAACAGCTCAGTGTCCTGGTAATGAGATCTCAGTAGTGACACAGTTTTCATTAGTCTCACAGTCTGATGGAAGAAGCTGTTTCCCAGTCTGGCAGTCCTAGTCCTGATGCTTCTGTACAAGGTACGTGAGATATCATCACAGTAGTGTTCTAAAAATGTCCGCAGGGAGATATGGCTGAAAAACACCCTACCTCCACCCTGATCCAAAGGCATGCAGCAGATCCTGGGGTAATCTATGTTGCTCTGACTGGGAAAGCAAGATGCCCAAACTTTTACAGATGTACCAGAGAGCTTTCTGACTAGTGTTGTCACTGTCTGGTATGGAGGCTCCAATGCACAAGATGAGAAAAAGCTGCCTAGGGTTGTAAACTTGGCCAGGTCCATCATGGGCACTTGCCTCCCCATTGAGGACATTTTCAAAAGGCTCAAATGGCAGCATCCATCATGAAAGACCTCACCATGTAAGACATGCCTTCTTCTCATTGCTACTATCCGGGAGAGGTACGGGGAACCTGAAGATACACGTTCAAAGTTTCAATAACATCTTCTCATTGAAACCTATCGCCCACATAGAGTGGATGTGGAGAGGACATTTCCTTTGATGGAGGGGTCTAGGACCAGTGGGCATAGCCTGAAAGTAGAACAGAGATGAGGAGGAATTTCTTTAGACAGAGGTTGGTGAATCTGTAGAATTCATTGCCACAGGCTGCTGTGAAGGCCAAGTCATTTGCTGTACTTAAGGCGGAGGCTGATAGATTTTTGATTAGTCAGGGCGTAAAAGGTTATGGGGAGAAAGCAGGAAAATGGGGTTGAAAGGGAAATGGATCAGCTGTGATGAAATGGTGCAGCAAACTCAATGGGGCAAATAGCCTAATTCTGTTCCTATGTCTGATGGTCTTAAGATCTTAAAGATCTTCTTCCACTCTGCCATCGGATTTCTGAGTGGACCATGAACCCATGAACATGACCTCATTATTTTTCTGTTTTCTCGCTCTACTTTTTTTAATATATATACCTTATTATAATGTTGCACTGTACCGCTGCAGAATAACAAGTTTCACAAAATATGTCCTGATTCTGAACCCCACATGGTCACAGAGAGAACGTGCAAACTCCATATGGAGGTCCTCGATGGAAGGTCCAGATTGCATTGGAGATGTGAAGCTCTCCCAGCTGAGCCGCGACAACACCCAGGTACTCACGTTGATCAGGGATGGCAAGAGAGGATTAGGGAGTGTCCCTCAGGCCGACCCATGGACAGACCAGCGTCTCACCTCAGAGAGTTCATGTAATCAAGAACGATGAGGGCCCTATGAGACAGAAATGAAATCAGCGGGCATAGTACTGTGCAAAAGTCTTAGACACGTATATATAGCTAGGTACCTCAAATGTTTGCGCAGTACCGTATTTGTCAACATGGAGTGGAGAATGAGCTTGTAAATTTGGCAGGAGCAAAGGATTTTGGGAATCGTGAGAGTGGGGCACCGCAGGAGGGGTGCGGGACAGGTCACAGAGAAGGAGTGCTGGGGCGGGGGGTGCAGACATATCCAGTCCTGATCATTTGTTTCCAAACAGCTCTGTTGCTGACCATTAGAGAATGTCTATCCAATGCTTCCTTCTCCATCCCCTCTCCTTTCCCCTTTTCCCAACCATGATTCCCCTCTCCCTGCCCCCTTCCCACCCTCAGTCCACAATAGAGACCCGTATCAGAATCAGGTTTATTATTACTCACATATGTCATGAAATTAATTTTATTTTGCAGCAGCTTGTACAGTGCAATACATAAAAATACAACAGTACTGTGTTGGCACGTGGCCTAGTGGGCAAGGCATCAGACTAGTAACCTGAAGGTCACTGGTTCAAGCCTCAGCTGAGGCAGCGTGTTTGTGTCCTTGAGCAAGGCACTAAACAACACGTTGCTCTGCGACGTCACCGGTGCCAAGCTGCATGGGTCCTGGTGCCCTTCCCTTGGACAACATCGGTGGCGTGGAGAGGGGAAGGCCTGCAGCTTGGGCAACTGCCGGTCTTCCATACAACCCTGCCCAGGCCTGCGCCCTGGAAACTCCAGGCGCAGATCCATGGTCTCTTGAGACCGATGGATGCCACCACCACAACAGTACTGTGCTAAAGTCTTAGGCTCCCTAGCTATATTTATGTGTCTAAGACTGCTGCATAGTACAGTAAATTGGTTTATTATTGTCAAATGTAAAGTAAAAAAACTTAGTTTTGCATAACATCCATGCAGGTTATATAATCACGTTAATGAGGAAGTACAATGGGGCAACAAAGTAGTGTAGTGGTTAGTGTAACACTATTACAGTGCTAGAGACTGGGGCTCAATTCCACTGCTCTCTGTAAGGAGTTCGTACGTTCTCCCATGATGGCGTGGGATTCCCCCAGAGACAAGAAAAATCACTTGACCTCCACACAGGGTTGTTGCCAGGTGAAACTGTGATGAGTGTGACTTCCCTAACTACCAGTTTCAGGGAAATTATTGGTCAGAAATATTATTTTTAATCTGTTGCGTGTGACAGTGATTTGCGTTAGAAGAAGCATTTTGAAATAGGTTACATTTCCCCATATCTGATCCTGCTTTTCACATTTAAAATAAAGCAGGTTTACTATTAATCTTGTCCGACTTTCTGTTCAATGTTTACAATGAGAGGGAAATGGACATCAGGGACCCACAAAACAGCAATTCAAATGTTCTAACGGTGAGCTTTATTGTTATGACCTCAACATTATGCATACTCTATGACTTCCTCTAGGGCAGTAAAAGATGCATTTTTGATTAAATGATGTCAGTTCCTTATGACGTCGTCCTATGACCATGATTGTTGGCTAATTTTTCTACAGAAGTGGTTTGTCATTGCCTTCTGGGCTGTGTCTTTACAAGATGGGTGACCCCCAGCCATTATCAATACTCTTCAGAGACTGTCTGCCTGGTGGCAGTGGTCACATAACCAGGACTTGTGATATGCACTGGCTGCTCATACGACCATCAACCACCTGCTCCCATGGAGTCACATGTCCCTGATCGGGGGGCTAAGCAGGTGCCCCCAACCTTGCCCAAGGGTGACCTGCGGGCCAGGAAGGAGCACCTTACACTTCATTTGGTAGAGACATATCTCCACCCCACCACCAGCTAAATGATGTGAAATTCTTTTATTGTGGGGATGGATTATATTAAATGCCGGGGAGTGGGGCTGAGGAGGGAAAGACAAAGAAATGGCCTAATTCTGCTCCTATATCTTATGATCGTTCATCTTACAGTGTACAGTTAAAGCATATTTGCCCGAGCAGCATACACACAAAATGCTGGAGGAACTCAGCAAGGTTGCTTGTCTGCCTTGTGTGTGGTTTTTCATTGATTCTATTAATTTTCTTTGTACTTACTGTAAATGCCCACAAGAAAATCTTTCAATCCTATGTCACCTCGTTCTAAGGATTTGATTTCTTGTTTTTTACCCCCATCACTCAGGGCATGTCCTCTTCTCATTACTACTGTCAAGAAGGAGGGGCAGGAGCCTGAAGACACACATTCAATGGTTTAGGAACTACTTCTTCCCCTCCACCATCAGATTTATGAATGGACCATGAACCCATGAACACTAACTCAATATATATTTATATATATTTGCTCGCTTTTGCACTATCAATTTAATTTAATTCTGAAAATATATTTTTTATTGCAGCTTACACCTTTCTTTTATTATGTATTGCAATGTACTGCCACCACAAAACGGCAAAGTTAATGACAGACATACGCTGGTGATATTAAACCTGATTCTGAAGGTGGTTCATATTTCTCAATGAGTGTATTTCACTCGGAAGTGATCACATGTGCAAGCGGCTCCAGATTTAAGCCATTTTTTTGCACGATTTGCATGTGAGAAAGATTGTGTGAGTTAACTAAGCGCCTGGATTGCCTTTGTAGCTACATTAGCAATTAGAACCAGTGGCTGAGGCTGCTGTCCAGCAGACACAGCAGAGCCACGGCGTAATCACTCAATGTGGTGCACTCAGATAAAGTGAAGGACCAGAGTGCGTGGTGAACGTGGGTGTGAACCTGTGTACCCTATCTCTTGTAGGATCTCAGACTGAAACTACTGAGGTCCGTAGCTACTAGGCATTCTTTATGAAGTCCCATGCATAATATGAGAAGCAAAACTGATACTATTATTAATGGAAACCCATACTAACAACACAAAACACAGGTGCAAATGCTTCCTACCCGAGACTTGTTTTGGAAATCGCTTATTATGAAATTCTTCTTCTTAAGCCCATCTCCCCTACTGGCCGACAGCAGCTCACCAGAGTCCTCTGTCCGGGGCCGATAGAAGGTTAATCGGTCCTATGGCTTCTGCTTTCACCAAACAACTTCATACGTCTTCTAGATGAAGATCCTTCCTGTCCCAGGGATGAGGTGTTTGGAGCTTCTGTCAGTGTTTCTGTAGTTCAGGGTTTTTACAGGAAGGGGTTGCTAGCCCTATACCCAACCCTCCTCCTTTCACAGCCAGGTTTGAGACTGTCCATCGTGGAATAATCCACTATTTTTTTATGGGATGGGGCAGCTAGCCCCATATCCGACCCTCTCCTTTCACGGCCGGGCTTGGAACCATCCGCGGTGGAGTTTTATTATGAAATTGTTTAATGGGATATCTCACCTGCAGAAAAGACAAGAGTAAGAGATGGGACAATGTGACATGGTGGTGTGGTGGTTAGCCTAATGCTATTACAGCACCAGCGATCTGGGTTCAATTCCTGCCGCTGTCTGTAACAATTTTATTTGCTCTCCCTTCATGACCATGTGGGTTTCCATCAGGTGCCCTGGTTTCCTCCCAAATTCCAATGATGTACAATGTAGTATGTTAATTGGCCACGTGGGTGCACATAGGTGGCACAAGCTCATTGGGCCGGAAGGGGCTATTACCATGTGTTTCTCTAACAACAGAATAAACCAAATGACAGAGTGGGGCATCTGTACTGGGACAGACAATTAACCTGTATTTTTTTTACAATTTATTTAAAGCTCTTCTGCTGCTTAGAACTAATTGACACACAATTCTCTGTCCTTTTAAACATGCTCGCACACTTCCATGCAAATAGGCACAAAGTACACCTTACTTTATGTGAAGACTGTTGCAAACTAGAGCAAAGAGTAGCTAAGACATAGATCAAGCAACCAAATGAATAGGGGACTGCTTAGTCCAGCACTTCTGCTCCATTCAGTTTCAGAGGGAAAAGCTAAAGTCGGATGTATCAGCATTACAGTGGAGGGAAGGGAATTACAGAGGCACGAGGGAGGAGCTGGCCAAAGCTGATTGGAAGGGGCCACTATCAGGGACGACGACAGAACAGCAATGGCTGGAGTTTCTGGGTGTAATTTGGAAGGTGCAGGATAGATAGATGAAGAAGCATTGTAAAGGGAGAATGAGGCAACCACGGATGACCAGGGAAGTCAAAGTAGCATAAAAGCAAGAGAGAGGGCATATGATAGAGCAGATATTAGTGGGAAGGTGTACAGGATTGGGAAGCTTTTAAAAACCAACAGAAGGCAATTAAAAAAGAGAGAAAATATGAGGTATGACAGGAAACTAGCCAATAGTATAAAAATGTTGCAATTTTCTTATATACATATATATAAAGAGTAATAGAGAGAAGAGAGTGAATATCAAACTGCTGGAAAATTACTCCGGAGAGGTAGTACTGGCGACAAAGAAATGGCGGACAAGCGTAATACGATTTTGCATCAGTCATCTTTGTGGAAGACACTAGCAGAATGCCAGAAATGAAAGAGTGTCAAGGGACAGACGTGTGTATCATTGTTTTCACTAAGGAGAAGGTGCTTGGGAAGTTGTAAAGCTCAAGTCACCTAGGCAAGATGGACTACAATCCAGAGTTCGGAAAGAAGTAGCTGAAGAGATTGTGGAGGCATTAATAAGAATCTTTGAAGAATCACCAGAATCTGGAATGGTTCCTGAAAATTGCAAATGTCTCTCCACTTTTTAAGAAAGGGGTGGGCGCAGAAGAAAGGAAATTATAAGGTCAGTTAGCCTGACTTCAGTTGTTGGAAAGATGTTGGAGTTTATTATTAAGGATGAGGTTTTGGAAGCAACATGATAAAATAGGCCAAAGTCAGCACGGATTTCTAAAGAGGAAATCTTGTCTAAGCAATTGTTGGAATTCTTTAAGGAAATAACAAGCAGAATAAACAAAGGAGAGGCCGTGATGCCACTCATTAGATTATCAGAAGACCTTTGACAAGGTGTCTCACATGAAGCTGCTTATCAAAATAAGAGCCCATTGTATTACAGGAAAGGTATCAGCATGGACAGAAGATTGGCTGACTGTCGGGAGGCAAAGAGTCGGAATAAAGGGGACTTTCTCTGGTTGACTGCCGGTAACGAGTGGTGAGCCACAGGGGTTGGTTTTGGGACTGTTTCTTTTCACGTTGAATGTCAATGATTTGGATAAAGAAATTGATGGCTATCTGGCCAAGTTTGTGAAAGATACAAAGATACATAGAGGAAGCAGGGTGTCTGCAGAAGGACTTAGACAGATTGGGGCAATGGGCAAAGAAGTGGCAGATGGAATGTAGTGTGGGGAAGTGGATTGTCATGTTCTTTGGCACCAGGAAGAAAGGTGTGAACAAGATGGCAGCTTGCAACGGCCACTCCGGAGCTGATTATCTGTTATTTGTGAAGTGTGGTGCCGTGTGGAATCATAATCGATTGAAAACGGACGTGGGAGCACGGAGGAACATCAAGAAATCTCCAGGAAGACCTTCTTCGTTGCTGCTGCTGCTGTGAGGTCTGGGACTCTGCTGGGAAGAACAGGCCCCCAGTTCTGGGGGTCGCATTGCCGATGGCCATTGGCGGGGCCGTCTTAATATGCTCGGCATAGGATGGTGCTCGGAGAAGCTGTGCCGGAGGGGATGGTCGTCGGCTCGGAGGTTCGACGGACTCAGAGTCCACTGCGGTCAGGTCGCTTTCGGAGTGTGCTGCGTCTGCGAGGCTGAGTCGGGCAGCGCCGTGGAAGTCCATAGCAGGGGTATTCCCTTCTGCCGCCGGCGTGGAATGGCAAGTCTGTTGGGGCAGGCTAAGACGGTAAGACGGTAGCGCGGTATTAATACGCAGCATCCTCTCCAGACTCTGGATTGGGGATTGCCAAATGTTATGTGGATTTTCTGGTGTAGTCTGTTTTGTCATATGCTTTTGTGATATCATTCTGGAGGAACGTTGTCTCATTTTTTAACTGCATTGCATTTGTGGTTTCTAAATGACAATAAACTGAATCTGAATCTGAATCTGAACTATTTTCTAAATGGGGAGAAAATTCAAAAATCAGAAGTGCAAAGGGACTTGGGAGTCCTTGTGGAGAATTCCCTAAAGGGTAACTTGCAGGTTGATTTGGCTGTAAGGAAGGTAAGTGCAATGTTAACATTCATTTCAAGAGGACTAGAATACAAAAGAAAGCATGTAATGCTTAGGCTTTGTCAGGCATTGGACAGACCACACTTGGAATATTGTGAGCAGCTTTGGGCCCTTTATCTTAGAAAAGATATGCTGACATTGGAGAGGGTCCAGAGGAGGTTCACAGGAATGGTCCTGGGAATGAAAGGGTTAACATATGAGGAGTGTTTGATGGCTCTGGGCTTGCACTTGCAGGAATTTAGAAGAATGAGGGGAGATTTCATTGAAATCTATCAAATACTGAAAGGCCTCGATAGACTAGATAAGGAAAGGATGTTTCCTTTTAGTGGAGGAGCCTAGGACCAGAGGGCACAGCCTTAGATTTGAGGGGCATCAATCGAGAACAAATGAGGAGGAATTTCTTTACCCAGAGTGGGCTGAACCTGTAGAATTCTTTGCCACGGTTGACTGTGGAGGCCAAGTTATTAAGTATATTTCAGGTGGAGGTTGATAGGTTCTTGATTAATCAGGGAGTCAAAGGTTACAGGGAGAAGATAGGCGAGGGACAATAAATCAACCATGATGAAGTGGCGGAACAGACTCTGATGGGCTGAATGGCCTAATTCTGCTCCTATGTCTTATGGCCTTAACGATGGATGCCACCTTTTGAGGCAGTGCCTTTTGAAGATGTTCTCGATGCTGGGGAGGCTAGTGCCCATTCTGGAGCTGGCTGAGTTTGCACTTCCATGTCAAAGTTCAAGGTAAATTCAAGACGACCATGTATACACTCAGTGGCCATTTTATTAGGTATCTCCTGTACCTAATAAAGTGGCCACTGAGCGTATGTCCATGGTCTTCTGCTGCTGTAGTGCATCCACTTCAAGGTTCAGTGTGTTGTTCAGAGATGCTCTTCTGCACAGCAAAGCAAGCTCTTACTGTTGTAAGTCATCATTATTTGAGTTACTGTCACCTTGTTATCAGCTTGAACCAGTCTGACCATTCTCCTCTGACCTCTCTCGTTATCAGGACATTTTCACCCACAGAACGGCCACTCACTGGATTTTTTTTTTTGTTTCTTTGCACCTTTCTCTGTAAACTCTAGAGACTGTTGTGTGTGAGCATCCCAGGAGTTCAGTACTTTATAAAGTACTCAAACTGCCCCATCTGGTACCAAGAATCATTCCACAGTCACTTAGATCACATTTCTTCCCCATTCTGATGTTTGGTGTGAACAACAACTGAACCTCTTGACCGTGCCTGCATGCTTTATGCACTGAGCTGCTGACATACATGACTAGATATTTGCACTACCTCACAAAGTGGCTATTGAGATTCATTCCATATGCTGTCCACACCAGTGTTCATGACACCTCACTCATGGAACATACACCTGATGACATTGTGATTCGCACAACACCCACCTGTGTCCATACCAATGTAAATCGAAGTTCAAGGTTGTAACCTACAACCATTCAACAATAGTTTAAGTATGTCAAGGAGAACATTGTTAATATTTAAGGGATGTTCTGTTGATTTAAAGGAATATGGTTGAACAGCTTCAGAACCCACAATGTGCTGCTCAATTGCCTTCCAAATTCATGAAGTTACCAGGGAACCCCTTCTCACAATAAACACTGACACACCATTGACCGGAGCCCAGGCTGACTACACAGGGTGGATTGGAGGTATGAAGCCATAAGGTCCAAACATGAAGTCAGAGGCCCAAGGTATGCAAGTCTGTGACCATGTCTGGGCCAGGCCCTGGAATATGGAAGCCTGATATCTACTAGTCTTAGAGTCCAAGGTCGAAGACTTTGGAGGTGGCCTGTTCTAGGGCTGGAGGCCTGCCTGTCTGTGCGAGAGGGTGGGAAAGGGGTTTGTTTTGTTGGTGCTGCTTGTGTTATTTTGATAAACATTATGGACATGCTGTGCTGGTGCCAGAATGTGTGGAGACACTTGTGGGCTGCCCCCAGCACATCCTTGGGTTGAATGGTTTGTTAATGCAAACGGCACATTTCACAGCATTGTGGTGTGCATGTGGTAAATAACCTGAATCTAAATCCGAATCTCCACATCCTTCCATCATGGACATCTTAGACAATGTCTCCCATCCACTCCATGATGTACTGGTTAGGCACAGGAGTACATTCAGCCAGAGACTCATTCCACCGAGATGCAACACTGAGCGTCATAGGAAGTCATTCCTGCCTGTGGCCATCAAACTTTACAACTCCTCCCTCGGAGTGTCAGACACCCTGAGCCAATAGGCTGGTCCTGGACTTATTTCCACTTGGCATAATTAACTATTATTATTTAATTATTTATGGTTTTATATTGCTATATTTCTACACTATTCCGGTTGGTGCGACTGTAACTAAACCAAATTTCCCTTGGGATCAATAAAGTATGTCTGTCTGTCTGTCTGTCTTCCTAAATACTCCTGATGGTTCATGTAATCACCAGGTCTGCTTTTCCAAGCCTATCGCTGCTGAAATTATGTGGCATTCTGCAGGAAGACCTTCAGATTGTGACTGCTCTGTCTGTGAACGTCAGGTTATATTGATTCCCAACTTTGTGAATAAGATCTATCCAAGCAACCACTCAAATACTCTACTGTACCCCCAACCTCCTCAACCTTGCACCACAGAGATTATCAGGCACTATATTCAGAAAGAAATGATTCAATCTAGCTTAATATCAGTGGCACTTTAGTCCATGGGATTAACCGGAATAGTGAGCTCCTCACAATCAGAAAGAATTTGTCAGAGGGTGGTGAATCTGTGGAATTCACTGTCACAGACGACTGTACAGGCCAAGCCATTGGGTATATTTAAAGTGAAGGTTGATGTGATGTTGATTAGTCAGGGAATCAAAGGCTATGGGGAGAAGGCAGGAGAGTGGGGCTGAGAGGGAAAATAAATCAGCCGTGATGACTTGGCCTAATTCTGCTCCTATTTTTTATGGTCTTTCTGTATATGAATGACCTCCAGACTGCATGGTGCAACATCAACACGGATACGAATCTCAACTATTCCCACTGCCAACGATGGTGAACAAATAACAGGATACATGGAGGAGAAATACTGACACAAAGTTGGAAAAAGAGAGACGTTGCCACAGGTAGGAAATGACTAATAAAAGGTGGCATAATTTTTGGGTGATTGGAGGAGAGTACAGGGAGACATCAGAGGTAATTGTTTTACACAGAGAGTGACGGGTGCGTGGAACGCCTTGCCATGGTTAGTGGTAGAGGCAGATACATTAGGGACATCTAAAAGACCATTGGCTAGGCACGTGGATGATAGATAAACAGAGGGATACGTGGGAGGGAAGGGTTAGATTGATCTCAGGTTAGGTTAAAAGTTCGGCACAACAACGTGGGCTGAAGAGATGGTATTGGGCTGCCGTGTTCGATGTTCTATACTGTATGTAATCAAGAACATTTCACCTATTGCAACAGTACATGATATTGATAAATAATTAGAGGCATCTCACCATTCCTGCCTTTCACTAAATCGCTGGAACAAAATTGGGACGATGACAACATTTGCAATTAGTCATTACAGTAAAGCAGGCCTCAGGTTCTGCATTTTGTGCTCTGAAAGTTGTAACTACATAATATTGTTGGAATTTAGTAAAAGGTACATGTTCAGAATGCGTTCTGAGTAGCGATAAACTTCTTCCCACCATTAGAAATGAAGATTAAGATAAAAGAACTGTTGAGTATTGCCAACAGTTGTCCGTAAGGAGTTTAGATGTTCTCCCTTTGACTGTGGGTTTCCTCGGGGTGCTTCGCTTTCCTCCCACAGTTCAGAGTAATGGGTGTAACTGGGTGGTGTTGGCGTATTGGGACAGAAGGGCCTGTTACTAGGCTGTAGCTCTAAACAAATAATAAATGGTGGTTGTCCATTGACAGGGAACCTGTGTGGGAAAGTTTTTAACGTGGAAAAGCCGTTGCACTGGAGCAGTCCCACTCTCTCAACCCCAGAAGTCCAGACCCGTGGTACAAGTAGTCATCACAGACTGGGATCTTCCTTCATTGCACTGGGGGATTGTGACATCTTCTGTGCCGTCACTCTCCATGAAGTGTTGCAGCACCACTTTCCCGGCCGTTGGATCTCATCTGCCCCGTTCGCCGGAGCTAGGACCGGCATATCCCTATCTCACCGGAATGAGAGGCCGCCAGCTACCTCTCATGGTGTCGCCCACTTGCTGCCATGCTCTGGCATCTGGCCACTGTCACTTGCAAACAGCTGCAAATAGTAAATAATAAAACAATTAAGAAGTCCACACTGCATGCATTTTACCGATGTATCTGTAAATTACAGAAGTTTATTTGCATCAAAAGAGTGCACAAATTTCAAAGGAAAAGTTAGCTCAATGGAACAACATTCTGCTTAAAATTTTCATCAAATAAGCATGCTTTTCAGTCATGGGGAAATCACATGAAACTTTCAGGTACACTAAAAAAATCCACTTGACTAAAATATTGAAAGGAGAACTCCTTACTCTTTTATCTATGTTTGACTAATGCATGGTTCTGGTATTATCTACGTCCTCTCTGTGTGGTTCAATCCCCACCTACATGGTGGTTAGAGCTGCTTGTAATCTTTCAAATTCACACTTAACTCTTTGAGGGCCATGAGGGTATTTCTCACTTAGAAAGATTGCAGTGTTAATGTGTTTCATTTCAGTAAATAAGCCTCGCATTTTCCATTAGCCTGTTCTCACGCCCATACTCCTGGGGTCAGAGTGAATTCAAGTTCATGTGTGTACTTATTTAATGATACACCGTGGAACAGGCACTTCTGGCCCTCCGAGCCGCGCCGCCCAGCAACCCATTGATTTTAACACTAGCCTAGTCACGAGACAATTAAACTACTAACCAGTACGCCTTGTGGGAGGAAACCTGAGCACCTGGAGGAAACCCACATGCACACAGGAAGGAACATACAAACTTGGTTATGGAGGACATCAGAATTGAACTCCAAGATCTGACCCAAGCTGCAACAGCCTCGTGCTAACTGCTACGCTACCGTGGCTCCCCTCATGACTATTCTTGGTGATTTCCTTAACATGTCCCTTCCTCATCAGCAACCCCAGAACACCTTAGCCACCCCAGATAAACACTTCTCCTCACCGGCCCCACACCCATCCCTGGCCAAGTTGCAATTGCTGACACTCCAGCTGGCAAATTGGCTCAGAAGTGGAAAACACTGCCCCTTATGCTGAGGGATGAGTGAATTTTCTCCAAATGCAATGTCAAAACCCCTGATGGATGTTTGCCTCTCTGGCTGCTGGGAGCTCATTCCTTAATAAATCCTCAGGGACCAAGCAGGACCTTCCCTTGTTGAATTAAAGCAGGTGGAGGACTGTCAAACAGGGTGGTAATCCCATGATTGAGGCATCATTTCGCAACGCAGGAGATGTTGCAGATGCTGGAAGTCCAGAGCAACACACACAAAATGCTAGAGGAACTCATTAAGTCAGGCAGCATCTATGGAAATGAATCACTAGTTGACATTTTGGGCCGAGACCTTATCATCATCATCATCATCATGTGCTGTGTCGTATGACATCATTATTATGTGCTGTGTCATATGACATGGGCAATCATGGTTGTGCTTGGGAAATTTTGTACAGAAGCGGTTTCCCATTGCGTTCTTCTGGGCAGTGTCTTTACAAGACGGGTGACCCCAGCCCTTATCAATACTCTTCAGAGATTGTCTGCCTGGCATCAGTGGTCACATAACCAGGACTTGTGACGTGCACCGGCTACTCATACGACCATCCACTACCTGCTCCCATGGCTTCACTTGATCCTGATTGGGGGCTAAGCAAATGCTACACCTTGCCCAAGGGTGACCTACAGGCTAGTGGAGGGAAAGAGCACCTTACACCTCCTTTGATAAAGACGTATCTCCACCTGCCCCCTCACCCAAACCAGTTCTAATGAAGGATCTCAGCTTGAAAGGTCGACTGTTTATTCCTCTCCATAGAAGGTGCCTGACCTACTGAGTTCCTCCAGCATTTTGTGTGTGTTGCTCATCATTTTGCGATGGTAAAGCTAGTGAACAGGCTGAAAGGTGATAGGGTGGTTAAGAAACATATGGAGTGTTTGCCTTCATTTGTTGAGGGACTGAGTTCAGGAGCCATGTGGTAATGTTGCAACTCTATAAAACCATGGTTAGACAACACTGGGAACATTGCGTTCAGCGTTGGGTTGCCACATTATAGGAAGGATATGAAAGCTTCAGAGAGGATGGAGATTTACCAGGACACTGCCTGGATTAAAGAGCATGGAGAGTTTGAGCAAGCTAGGGATTTCTCTTTGAAACGAAGGAACATGAGAGGTGACTTGATAGAGGTGTACAAGATGATCAAAAAGCATTGATAGAGTGGACAGTTGGAGACTCCTTCCCAGAGTCAAAATGGCTAATACAAGAGGGCATCACCCTACTGGGGCACAGGCCACCGACGACTGCTGGCCAGCTGTCCCCAGGTGTAGCCCATCGAAGATTCCCCCCTCTCCTAAGGTTGAGGCCTCCAGTATTTCTGTTGGTGCTTCTGTAATTCGGGATTTTTACAGGATGGAGTTGCTAACCCCATGTCCAATCCTCCTTATTTTGCAAGCAGGCTAAGAGTCAGCATGGACTGTGTTGAATGACCCTATGACTGAAACTATTATTTTTAATAATTACAGTGAATTCCAGTTAATTGAGCCATTGGTTAATTAGGGCTTATTTGGGACAACTCTTAAAGAACAAAATCTAATTAAGAAAATAGCCAGGATTCCCTTTGTTTATTTGGAGACACTATGCCACTTAATTGGGACAGGACATGTTGGCAAACAGTTTTGAACTAGCATCAGTCGCATGCACTTGTGTGTCCATTAGACGCTTCACTTTGCTTAGATGGAACAGTTTTCAAATAGTGTCAGTAGCGTGGATTTTTTTTCAAAAAGTAGTGATTTTTGTCACTGATAGTTGGCAAGAAATAAGCAGGAAGACAATTCAGAACTGTTTTACTCACTGCGGTTTCAAGTACAGTATTCAGGCTTGGAGATGCCAGAAATGGCCAGAGTGAAAACGAAACAATTTCACTACTTCAACAAGTTAGAAACTATGAAGAATTTGAAGCTATCGACAATCATCTTGAATGTTACAATGAAAATAAAGATTTGGAGGTTGGAAATGCCAAAAGCATTGTATTAAGTCCAGTATCTGCACAAGGTGTCGGCACCAATTTTGTTCATTTACAATCAATTAAAAGAACACGGCAGCATACACTGGATGAATTCCTTTGTTGATTATTATTAGGAACCAATACACAGTTTTATAGTACTGTAGTAGTATTGGTAGTGTTTGAATTTGTTCTGTACTGTACTTTAGATCATCTCTAGATTACTTATAATACCTAATACAATGTAAATGCTATGTAAAATGGTTGTTATACTGCATTGTTTAGGGAATAATGACAAGAAAAAAAGTCTGTACATGCTCGAACAACAAGTGCTGGAAGAGCACTTACCGGTTTTCGTGATTCACGGTTGGTTGAATTCACGCATGCGGAATCTGTGGATAAGGAGGGCCAACTGTATTTCATTTAAATACATAATTTGTAACTCAGTTAAATGGTAGTTTAAACAACAACACACACAAAATGCTGGTGGAACACAGCAGGCCAGGCAGCGTCTATAGGGAGAAGCGTTGTCGACGTTTTGGGCCAAGACCCTTCGTCAGGACTAACCAAAAGGAAAGATAGTAAGAGATTTGAAAGTAGTGGGGGGAGGGGGAAATGCGAAATAATAGGAGAAGACCGGAGGGGGTGGGATGAAGCTAAGAGCTGGAAAGGTGATTGGCAGAAGTGATACAGAGCTGGAGAAGGGAAAGGATCATGGGACGGGAGGCCTCAGGAGAAAGAAAGGGGGGGGGGAACACCAGAGGGAGATGGAGAACAGGCAAACAACTAAATATGTCGGGGATGGGGTAAGAAGGGGAGGAGGGCCATTAACGGAAGTTAGAGAAGTCAATGTTCAATGGTAGTTTTTCTTTTTTTTATAACTTATTAATTATTTTCATGAATCTGGCTTATTGGGACAGCCACTTAATTGCACCAAAGTATACTGGTCCCGGTGTGTCCCAACTAACAATTGGCTGCTGACTACAAATGAGCTGCCCTGAAATACTAAGCCTTTGGTAAATTGCTTGATTATTTACTTCAAATTGAGGTCCTGTACTCCTGTTCCTTCTTCCTGATGGAAGTTAAATTGCAACTGGAATTGGTTTATTATTGTCACATGTACTGAGGTACAGACCTAACCCAGTCTTGCATCCGTCCACAGGTCAGATCATTACACAGTGCATCAAGGTAGGTCAGGGTAAAACTATAATCATGCAGAATAGAGTGTTACATCTAGAAAATCAATATTCAAAGTTCAAAGTAAATTTCTTATCAAAGTACATATATGTCACCGTACACAAACCTGAGATTCATTTTCTTGCAGGCATTCACAGTAAATACAAGAAGCACAATAGAATCAATGAAAGACTGCACCCAACAGGATGTACAAACAACCAGTGTGCAAAAGACAACAAATGTGCAAATACAAAAAGGAAGGAAAAAATAATAATAATAAATAAGCAATAAGTATTGAGGACATGAGATGAAGAGTCCTTGAAAGTGAGTCCATAGGTTGTGTGAACAATTCAGTGATGGCCAAGTGAAGTTGAGTGAAGTTATTCCCTCTGGTTCAAGAGCCTGATGGCTGAGGAGTAATAATTGTTCCTGAACCTGGTGGTGTGGGTCCTGAGGATTCTGTACCTCCTTCCTGATGGTAGTAGGGAGAAGAAAGCATGGCCTGGATGGTGAAAGTCCTTGAGGATGGATGGTGCTTTCCTATGACAGCGCTCCGTGTAGATATGCTGAATGCTGGTGAGGTTCTACCCGTGTTGGACTGAGCCGTATCCACTACTTTTTGTTGGATTTTCCATTCCAGGGCATTGGTGTTTTCATACCAGGCTGTGATGCAGCCAGTCAATATTCTCTCCATTACACACCTGTAGAAGTTTGTCAAAATTTTAGATGACATGCCAAAACTTCACAAACTTCTAAGAAAATTGAGGTTCTGCCATGCTTTCCTCATAATGGCACTTATGTACTGGGCTCAGGACTGGTCCTCTGAAATGGTAACACCAAGGAATTTAAACCTATCAAAAGATTGAAAGGGTGCAGTGAAAATTTACAAGGATGTTGCCAGGACTTGAGGACCTGAGTTATAGGGAAAGTTTGTATAAGTTACGACTTCATTCTCTGGACCGAAGGAGAATGAGGGAAGATTTGATAGAGGTACTATAAATAAATATTTCTGGTGGTTGGACAGGGTAAATGAAAGCAGGCTTTTTCCGCTGAGGTTGGGTGAGACTAGAAATAGAGGTCATGGGTTAACGGTAAAAGGTGAAATGTTTAAGGGGAATAAGAGGGGAGCTTCTTCACTCAGAAGTTGGAACGAGCTGTCAGAGGAATTTAAGAATAGTTTTGGTAAGTACATGGATGGGAGGTGCATTGAGGGCTATGGTCCGGATGCAAGTTGATGGAACTAAGCAGCATAATAGTTTGGCATGGACTAGATGGCTGAAGGGCCTGTTTCAGTGCTGTAGTCTTCTTTGACTCTATGACTCTACAGAGAAAGTGCAGTGCAGATAGACAATATGGTGCAAGTCCATAATGAGCTAGATTGTGAGGTCCGGAGTTTGTCTTGTTGCACGAGGGAACCATTCAATATTCCTATAACGGGGGATGGAAGCTATCCTTGAGCCTGGTGACATGTGCTGTCAGGTTTTTGTACCTTCTGCCTGATAAGAGGAGAGAGAAGAGAAAATATCCGGGGGGTGGTTGGGTCTTTATGATGAATTAAGTTTATGTTTGAAATATATTAAAAAATGTTACAACATGGACAAATGAAACATTTGGTTCTGTCTAGTAACAAACACAAAATGCTGGAGAAAATCAGGGTTTCGGCCCAAAACATTGACTCTTTAATCTTTTCCATAGACACTGCCTATTCTGCTGAGTTCCTCCAGCATTTTGTGTGTGTTACTCTGGATTTCCAGCATCAGCATGATCTTTTGTGTTTAGGCTACTGTATAAATTTTTTCAATTTTCAAGCAACGCAAGTGAAGCCAGGAATTTTTCTCTAGTAAAAAAAGCAAAAGATAAAGTTTATTTATTTTACTTTATTTCTTCAGAGGTACAGTGTGGAATAGGCCCTTCAGCCCTTCGATTAGCACCTGCTAGCCTAATGACAGGACAATTTACAGTGACCAATTAACCTACTAGCCGACACGTCTTGGGAAGGTGGGAGGACACCTGAGCACCCAGAGGAAACCCATACATTCCACAGAGAGGATGTACAAACCCCTTGCAGAGGACGCAGGGACTCCCTGTGTCTCAATAGCATCGCGATAACCACTACGCTATCGTGGCACCCAAAATAAGTAGTGTTTACCTCACTTCTCCAATGTCTCAGCTTAGAGACAGAGTGCCCATGGGATACCACTGGGAAAGTGTAAGAGACCAAATGAAATAATCGTTTCTATCAATGTCGTTCATTGTTATGTGCCGTGTTGAATAATGTGGACGATCATGATCTTTCCATGACCATGATTGTTCTTGGCCAATTTTTTCTACAGAAGTAGTTTGCCATTGCCTTCTTCTGGGCAGTGTCTTTACAAGATGGGTGACCCCAGCCATTATAAGTACTCTTCAGAGGTTGTCTGTCTGGTGCCAGTGGTCACATAACCAGGACTTGTGATATGCACCAGCTGCCCATATGACCATCCACCACCTGCCCCCATGGCTTCACGTGACCCTGATCCAGGGTAGGAGGGTAGGGGGAGAGGGCTAAGCAGGTGCTACACCTTGCCCAAGAGGGACCTGCAGGCTAGCGGAGAGAAAGAGTTCCTTACACCTCCTCTGGTAGAGACATATCTCCACCCCACCACCCAACCTATCAAATTATTCACTCATTAAATTTCTAGGGTGAAAATTCCTACTAGTGCATCTCTCCAATAATCTTTTGCACCCCCGTGACAATGGGAGTGGACAGAAGCTTTCATTTGGAAACTTGTATTATTGCTATGATGAAACCATTTGCTGACAACACAGAACAATCAAGCAACGAGGAATAATTAATACCAATCCAAACTCCAGTGTCCGCCTCATCACTTCTTTCAATATGACTTGTGTTTTCATCTTTAGTTCAGGAATAACTCTAAACACAAGTCTGGGATATTTATCTTATTACTTTCATTTTCACTTGCCTAACAGAACGTGTTAAAATAGTTGTGTCTCTACAGTATATCATGAATTAATAATGCTGTGCAGAAACTGGCCTAAGGTGGAATATGCAGTCTCAAATACTTTATAACAACTCAAACGTTACACTTCTAACATAGCAGATTTCTCCTGACTAGACTCTTTTTAAAATCTTATTGATTACTAAGATAAATTTGACACTTAAACTATTTGTGACGCATTCTGCACCATTGCTATGGTAATTATCTATTTTTCTATCATAATTCAGCAATCATACATGTCTGACATAGGCCTGCATGACTTAAAAGGCTAGGAGAAGTGTATGCCACTTGTCTAGTAATTAAATCTCTTTAAGTAGTCCCCCAGACTGAAAGAGGATGCAGTAGGTGAGGGAACCCAAAGGAAGTTGAGGAATAGACCCACTCCAACATCAGGACATTGAAATAGCCGCAAATTTTATAACGTTCAAGTTCAAGTTTATTGGCATTGAACCATACCCATGTGTACTGCCAAACAAAACAACCTCTCCAGAGCAAGATGGACGACACCATACATATAACTCACACACACAACATGTAAAGTAACATTACCACAAACAAATTAACAAATAATAAAATACCTTCCATAGGATTGACATTTAGCATAAGGTGCATTTACAACACAAGTTAAAAAGTAAACAGTATAACGCTACTGACGCTTCATACGTGATGAGAGCTGGGAGGTGGTAAAGAGTTCAGTATTGTCTCATCCCATGGGAAGAAGCCCTTTTTGTAACGCTACGGTACCTCCTGCCCGACGGTAGGGGTCAAAGAGATTGTTGGAGGGATGAGAAGGATCCTTGGCAATGCTAAGGGTCCTGTGTACACACTACTCCTGATAACTATCTCAGATGGGTGGAAGAAAGACTCCGATGATCCTTTATGCAGGAGCTGACGAAGATGACTGAAGGTTTAAGGAAACGTGACACTTGGATGAACCTTCCTAATAAATATGTCTAACAACTTTTACAGCTGCCTGAACTCTATGAAGAGATCAGCTATGGCTGCAAACCAAAGGATGAGTCAGTCTAAGAGAGTAAACTTAATAAATTCAGGCTGAGCTATTGTATGTTTGTTTAATGTGTCTCCTTGAAGAAATCATCACTGTTACTCCCCTAATGACAGGAGGTTTTGCACCAGACAGGCAGAAAAAGATATCCAGCCAAAATGCTTAGAAATCTGACACATAGCCCCATTGCATTCAGTGTGGAAATTGATCTTTTCCAGAGTGGAATGCAATTATTCTGGTTCCCAAGTTGAATTAAGCCACTCCAGAAATTGCACTGGGCACTTCCTGCCGCTAATCCCTCTTGTATGTATCAACCGTTTTTCCCATGGGAGTCATTGATGATGTCATTCCCTGTGCAAAGTTCATTTAGAGCTTTGCCTGGAGAAGCTTGTTCACATCATTCCATTGTGGGCCTACTGATGACTTCTGCATTCATGTTCTTGTGCCACTGAGATGTTGAGGGTACTCCGTTCATGCTGTTATATTATAAGTTACAAGACATATGACATGGGAGCAGAATGAAGCCATTTGGCCCACTGTGTGCTCTGCCATTGCACCCCTCTCAACTCCATTTTGCTGCCTTCTCCCCACAATCTTTGACACACTGACCAATCAAGAACCTGTCAACCTCCGCTTTGAATATACCCAATGACCTGGCCTCCACAGCCCAAATATCTTTTCTTAGATAAGGAGCTCAAACTGCTTACAATATTCCAAGTATGATCTGGTCAATGCCTTAGGAGCCTCATTATGGACTGTTCGATGGTTTCTCCAATCACATCCATCAAAACACATTTTGCTATGAGGATCCCTGTAGCATCTAATGACTCTGTGATCTCTGTCTTGGAGGCTGATGTCAGGCTGTCTTTCAAGAGGGTGAACCCTCGCAAGGTGGCAGGACCCAATGGAGCACCTGGTAAGGCTCTGAAAACCTGTGCCAACTGACTAACAGGAGTATGCAAAGACATTTTCAGTCTCTCGCTCCAGTCAGAAATTCCCAGCTGCTTTATAAAGGCAGCAATTATACCAGTGCCCATGAAGGGCACGACTATCATCCAGTGGCACTCACATCTACAGTGATGAAATGCCTTGAGAGGTTGGTCATGGCTAGAATCAACACCTGTCTCAGGAAGGGCAGAGACCCATTGCAATTTGCCTATCATCACAATAGGTCTACAGCAGACATGATCTCAATGGCTCTCCACGCAGCTTTGGATCACTTGGACAATACAAACACCTATGTCAGTATGCTGCTTATCAACTATAACTCACCATTTAATACCATCATTCCTACTGTCCTGATCAAAAAGTCACAGAATCTAGCTAGGCCTTTGTACATCCCTCTGCAACTGGATCTTCGACTCCCTAACCAGAAAACCACAATCTGTGCTGACTGGCAATATCATCTCCACCTCACCGGCAATAAACACTGGCACATCTCAGGGATGTGAGCTTAGCCCACTGTTCTACTCTCTCTACGTCCAAGACTGTGTGGCTAGGCATTGCTCAAACAGCATCTATAAATTTGCTGATGATATAACCATTGTTGGCAGAATTTCAGATAGTGATGTGAGTGTGTATAGGAGTGAGATTTGAGTGATGTTGCAGCACCAGCCTGACACTCAAAGTCAGCAAGATCAAAGATCTGATTGTGGACTTCAGGAAGGGTGAGATGAGGAAACAGAAACCAATCCTCAGTGGAGAGCTTGAGCAACTTCAAGTTGCTGGATGTCAATATCTCTGAGGACATATTGATGCAGCTATATAGAAGGTAAGAAAGAAGCTATATTTCATTAGGAGTTTGAGGAGATTTGGTTTGTTAACTAAAACACTTGAAAACTTCTACAAATGTACCATGGACAATAATCTGACTGGCTGCATCACTGTCTGCTATGGGGGGGGAGGGGGGACTACTGCACAAGAACAAAATAAGCTTCAGAAACTTGTAAATTTAGTCAGCTCTATCATGGTACCAGCCTCTGTAGTATCCAAGACATCTTCAAGGAGCAGTGCCTTAGGAAGGTGGCATCCACATTAAGGATCCCCACCACCCAGGACATGCCCTCTTCACACTGCTACTGCCGGGTAGGAGGTACAGAAGCCTGAAGGCACACACTCAGCGAATCAGGAACAGCACCTTCACTTCTGCCATCAGATTTTTGAATGGACATTGAACCCACGAACACTACCTCACTACTTTTTGATTTCTGTTTTTGCATTATTTATTCTAACTTAACTATTTAATAGACTTACTGTAATTGAGTTTTTTTTCTCTTTAGTTATTTTATTTATTGTACTGCTGCCATAAAGTTAACAAATTTCACAACATACGCAGGTGATATATCTGATCCTGATTCTCATTCCCATTCACATTGTTCCATCACACACCTGTTGATGGTAGACACATTTACATCATTCCATCACACGTCTCTTGATACTAATCTCATTCATGTTGTTCCATCACACACCTGTCAATGATAGGTACATTCACATCTTTCCATCACATACCTATGGTAGACACATTCATGTCGGTCCATCACACACCTGTTGATGGTAGACACATTCATGTCAGTCCATCACACACCTGTTGATGGTAGACACATTCATGTCAGTCCATCACACACCTGTTGATGGTAGACACATTCATGTCATTCCATCACACACCTGTTGATGATAGTCTCATTCATGTCATTCCATCACACACCTATTGATTGTAGACACATTTCTGTTGTTCCATCACACACCTGTTGATGATAGTCTCATTTCTGTTGTTCCATCACACACCTGTTGATAGTAGACACATTCATGTTGGTCCATCTCACACCTGTTGATGTATACACACACACACACACACACACACACACACACACACACACACGTGACATTGAATACACCCAAGCTGTCCCATTGTTCACATTGATTTACAATATGTTGTTGAATCACAGACCCATTCACATTGCCCCATTGTAGACCTGTCAATGCTTTCTCTCAGCACCGCCAGATGCCATTGAAATGCTTGGATCCTGATATCAATATGTCCATTGATTGGCTTTCTTTTGCACCCCGATCTCCCAGGGATTCATCACTTGACAGCATCAAGCTCTCACTCAGAACATCCTTTGGTCCATATTGCAGTGTCTACCCACATAGGCGCTTACCCCTACAACCCCCCAGAGACACGGCCCAGATCCCTGATCTCCCTGCATCTGCATGCTCTGGCTTAGCATTGTAAGTTTAGCAAAGCCCTTTCCTCGAGCAAGGCCTTATTAATTAGTCTTGGTCACCTGGGCTTTAGGTCCTACTGAACTTACAGGAGGTGGACCAATGTGGTTGTTGGTATGCAACTCATAAACACAAGAGATTCTGCAGATGCTGGAAATCCAGAGTAACACACACAAAATGCTGGAGGAACTTGACAGATCAGGTGGTAGCTATGGAAATGAATAAACAGTCCACATTTTGGGCCCAGACCCTTCATCAGGAATGGAAGGGAAGGAGGATGAAACTAGAATCAGCACCTGATTAACACCTCTCTATGCTCTCTGTGGACCGTAACAAACATCTAGGCAACTTTTTGTTCAAAGACCAAGTTTGTTATCTTCTATTTTCATCTAAAAAAAACCGTTTCCAGTCAGGGTATAAAATGTTTAAGCAAATTCTGCCAAAATCTGCACAGTCTGCAACTAAAAATATTAATTTATGTTCTTCCCATGGTTTGGATATTTACTTTCCTTCATCAAATATGAGGGTTCTATTGGTTGAGGTCGACCATAGATGTTGCACCCTAGCTGTGTACACAAGCCTGCGATGTACAATATGGAGAGCAAGCCGTTTCCCAGGCAGCAGACTCCCTCTCTCCATGAAGCTGATGGCAGAGTGATACAGTTCGGCAGCTGTGGCGAAGCAGTAGGGGCCAGTCAGCGTTGAACTCCACGTAGGACTGCCAACTCCAGAGTTATTCCGGGAGTTTACCCTCAAAGCTTTCCCTATGAGCGGATATAGCCACAAGGCAGTGGAGTTTGAGATCAGCGTTTTCCGTCTCCTAGATGAGCTGCCAACCATGGCTGACAGGCCCCACCTGCCTGAAGTGACTGGTTTTAAGGAACAGGTAACCCACCTTTGCCCATCTGTCAGTAGGAACAGTTCTGCTAGGGTTAATAGCTGAGCCACACGTAAAGGCTAGGAGTCAGACTTGGTCGTCAGAGGCTATTTGAGACACACACTATTGACAACCTTGAGCTTATCCCCTCAACCTCTCCAGTGTCCCACGCCCAGCTATGACAACCTTAAGGAACCATCAAATATGAAAGTGTTAGAAATTCCAGAAATTGAAATAGCCCACAATACTATATGTATTGGTAATGATAGTGAAACTATGAGTATTTTCTGTCAGCCCTGCTTTTATAGATTGTCAGCAGCATCTGGGATGTGCACGGGTGCAGTGAAACAGAAATTCGGAAGATGTAATCGATATCCACTTGCTGCTTTGACCGCACAACAGCACCCCTGATTTCTGGTGTTTACACAGGTCACAGTCGGCACTATCAGTTTAAGGACAACATAATGCCCACAGCCTTGTAACATAAAGATTCTTATTCCTCATGTATGAGGAAAAGTCAATTCAATTCAATTCATTGGGTGGAACTGTTACAGCACCAATGACCTGGGTTCAATTCCACCACTGTCTGTAAGAAACTTGTACATTTTCACTGTGACCACTTGGGCTTCATATTTATTCTTAATTAGAGAGACAGCACGGTAGCAGGCCATTCTGGCCCAGTGAGCCCAAACCACCGCTTTAGACCCATGTGGCCAATTATCCGACCAACCCACGAAACAGTAAAACACTACTGGTGCTTCATACGCCACGAGACATGGGTGATGGAATCTGGGGCAACAAACGAGCTTCTAGAGGAACTCACTGGGTCGAGCAGCATCTGTGGGAGGTAAGAATTTGCTGCTTCAGTTTGAAACCCTGAACCAGGGCCGAGAGCCGGGAAGGTGTGTGGACTCTGGTGGACTGAGGAGTGGTATAAGGTGATAGGCAAGAAGTGTCAAATAGGGGAAGATAAGCAGGGGGTGGAGTTGGAAGAATGAGACAGGTGAATTATAGATGGAGTTCAAAGTTCAAAGTCAATTTTATATCTGATTCCATATATGTCACCATAGGTTCACTTTCTTGTGGGCGTACTCAATAAATCCATTATAGAAGAGTAACCATAATAGAATCAATGAAAGACCACACTAACTGGGTGTTCAACCAGTGTACAAAAGATAACAAACTGTGCAAATACAAAAGAAGAAACAATAATAAATAAATATTGAGAACATGAGATGAAGTATCCTTGAAAGTGAACCCATTAGTTGTAGGAATGTTTCAATGATGGGGGGGGGGGGGGGGGGGAGAGAGAGAGAGAGAGAGAGAGAGAGAGAGAGAGAGAGAGAGAGAGAGAGAGAGAGAGAGAGAGAGAGAGAGAGAGAGAGAGAGAGAGAGAGAGAGAGAAAAGAGAATAGTTACTTTTCTCACCTCCTTTGTTGGTAATGTTTTGTGTTCCTGTTTTTACCGCCTCCCATCTTCACCCTCCCCTCCACACCCTGCTCCATCTATTTAAGACAAGGTTGGATAGGAGTTTGCATCGTAGGGGAATTAAGGGTTATGGGGAAAAGACAAGTATGTGGAGATGAGTCCATGGACAGATCAAACATGATCTCATTGAATGGAAGAGCAAGCTCGACGGGCCGGATGGCCTACTCCTGCTCCTATTTCTTATGTTCTTATATTTTTCCCCCCTTTTTCTCTCTTGTAGAGTTCCATTGCTGAAGTAGGTTAGAGTTCTGCAGGTCAGTTCAAGAACCTGATGTCTGCAGGGTAATAACTGCTCCTGAACCTGGTGGTATTGGACTTCAGGCCTCTGCACCTCCTGCCTGATGGTAGAATCAAGAAGGGGGCTTGACCCAGATGGTGGGGGCCCTAGGTGACAGATTCCACCCTCTTGAGGCAGCACCTCCTGTTAGTGGTGGGGAGGTCTATATCCATGATAACCTGGACTGGGTGCTCTGCTCTCTGTGTTCCTATACACTGGAATCTCCGTACCAGGCCATGATGCGACCAGTCAGGATATCTTCAACACTACATCTGAAGTACAGAAACTGCACCGCAGTGGACAGGAAGGCTCCACAATGGGTAGTCAAAACTGCCCAACTCATCGCCAGAACCAGCCTACCCACCATCAAGTACGTATATACAGAAAAGTTCCGGGAAAGGGCCAGTAACATCATGAAGGATCCCACCCACCCTGCTCATGGACTGTTTGTCCCACTCCCATCAGGGAGGAGGCTACGTAACATCAACACCAGGACTACCAGACTGAAAACCAACTACATTCCCCAAGCAGTAAGTCTGATCAACACCTCCACCCACTAACCCACTGCTCCACACCCCCAATCACCACTATTTTATCATTTCCTGTCAGAGTTACCCAGTGACACTTCATGGGCATATAATCAATATGTATAAGCTATCTTATGGATTTATATTTATCGTGCTTTTATTATTGTGTTCTTTATTTTATTGTGTTTTCTTCTGCTGCATCAGATCCAGACTAACAATTATTTTATTCTCCTTTACACTTGAAAAGGCATTAAACAATCTCGAATCTTGAATCTAGGGCAAGTGTTACCAACCTGGTGTCTACAGATCCCTTGCATAACGGTAATGGTCCATGGCATAAAAATGGTTGAGAACCCCTGATCTAGAGGTTTTTTAGAGTGTTTGGATTTGAATCCCATTGAAGTTCTGCCTGTAAGGAGACAAAAAAGAGCTTCATCGTTCCGTCACAGTGTGGAAATGTCCAGGCATTTTGACTATGGACCAAACTGACTCTCTCTTTCCTCAGTGGCTGGAGTTAGCAATGCCTTTTCCATCCAGTTCAAGCACCTGGACTTCCTTGATTGCTGCATTTTGCAAATTGGTTTGTTCATCTTTAGCGCGTATCCACTGCCTAACCAGAAACTCTGTGTGCAGCACACCACTGCGTATTTTCCCCAAAGACCTATGAGATATTTGTTAGTGTAATTGCTATCTTAATAGCTTTCAGGCCCTGGGATCTATTAGCCCTGGACTCACTTAAGGGCTCCCTGAAGCAGAACTCCCAAAGGCATAGGTCTAATGCAGTATCGTCAGTGATAGAGGCGCTGTGGCAGACTAGGAGCCACTACAGCTAGGGATACTCTGCAGCAGGGAACTTTATTCCCTGCAACTCAGGAGAGTGAGGGGAGATTTTATAGAGGTATACAAAATTATGAGGGGTATAGATAGGGATAACCGACACAGGTTTTTGCACTGAGGTTGGGTGTGACCAGAATTGGAGGTCATAGGTTAAGGGTGAAAGTGAAATGTTTGAGTGGAAGCTGAGGGGTACTTCTTCCCTCGGAGGGAGGTGAGAGTGTGAAATGAGCTGCCAGCAGAAGCAGTGGCTGCAGATTCGATTGCAACATTGAAGAGAGGTTTGGATAAGTACACAGATGAGAAGGGTATGGAGGTCTATGGTTCGGGTGTGGACAGATGGGACTAGGCCAAAAAAAACAGGTCACCATAGACTGAGTAGGCCCAAAATGTCGACTGTTTATTCCCCTGCATGGTTGCTGCCTGGCCATTTTGTGTATGGCTCTGGATTTCCAGCATCCCTTGTTTTTATGATGGGCCACAACAATGAACTAATAGCACTAAAAAACTTTATGGGTAAGTTGCTAGCATAATTATCCACAACTCCAGGTCACGTGTCAGGTAGAAAACAGCTAAATTACAAAGGTTTCAAGGTTTGATCAGCCTTCTTTGGAAGGTCAAACCTGAAGAAAGACTGCAGCATTAATAGCAGGATTCTTAGTAGTGTGGAGAAACAAAGATCTTGGGCTCCAAGTCCATAGGCCCCTCAAAGATGCCACACAGATTGATAGGGTGATTAAGAATCCATATGGAGTGGTGGCCATCATTAGCTAGGGGACTGAGTTCAAGCTCTATTACATAGGATATAGAACTTTACAAACACTCCAGCCCACAATATTGTGCCAACCTTTCTAAGATAAATCTCTCCCACATAGCCCTCCATTTTTCTAACATCCATGTGCCTATTGAAGAGTTTATTAAATGTCCCTAGTGCATCGGCCTCAACCACCAGGTTCCTTACATCCACCACTCTCTGTATAAAAAGTTTACCTCCAAAACTCCCCCTCCCACCACCACCATACTTCCAACACCTGAAAACTCCACCCTCTACTACTAACCACTTCTGCCCTGGGAAAAAGTCTCTGGCTGTCCACTTGATCTATGCCTCTTATCATCTTGTACGCCTCCATCAAGTCACCTCTCATCCTCCTTCACTCCAAAGAGAAAAAGCCCTAGCACGCTCAACCTTTCCTCATAAGACATGCTCCCTAATTCAGACAGCACCCTGGTAAATCTCCTCTGCAGCCACTCAAAAGCTTCCGCATCCTTTCTATAATGAAGCAACCAGAAATGAACAGAACATTCTAAGTGTGGTCTTGCCAGGGTTTTATAGAGTTGCAACATTACCTTGTGGCTCTTGAACTCAATCCCCTACCTACTGAAGGTCAACACACCAGCCACCTTCTTAATCACTCTATCAACAGTGTGGCAACTTTGAGGGATCAATGGACATGGACCTGAAGATCGCTCTGTTGCTCCACAATGCTAAGAATCCTGCTATTGACCCTGTATTCTACCTGCAAATTCAACTTTCCGAAGTGAATCCCTTTGCACTTTTCCGTGTTGAACTCCATCTGCCGCTTCTCAGCCCAACTCTGCATCCTATCAATGTCCCATTGTATCCCCGACAACCTTTTACACCATCCACAACACCACCAACCTTCATGTCATCTGCAGACTTACTAACGCACCCTTCCACTTCCTCATCCAAGTCAGAACGAGCGGGGTCCCCAGACAAGATCCCAGTGGAACACCACTCTCACTGACCTCCAGAATACACTCCATGTACAGCTACCCTCTGCCTTCTATGGCCAAGCCAATTCTGAATCCATGCAGCCAAGTTCCCATGCCTCCTGACATGCTGAATGAGCTTGCTATGGGACCTTATCAAACCCATTTACACTACATCCACTGCTCTGCCTACATCAATGTGTTCATTAGTCCTCAAAGAATTCAATCAGACGTGACCTGCCTTCACAAATCCTGTCCCGAAGAAACTTCTCCAACAATTCGCCACCACTGAATTAAGACGCGCTGGTCTGTAATCTCTCAGTGTTATCCCTGCTCCCTTTCTTGAACAAAGTAGTAACATTTACCACCCACCAATCATCTGGGACTACTCCTGTGGCCTGTGAAGACACAAAGATCATTGCTAAAGGGCAGCATTCTCCTCCTTCACTTTCTATAGTAACCTGGGATATATTGCATCTGGCTTTGACTTACTGTATCTATCCTAATGTTTTTCAAATGTTCAAGCATATCCTCTTACTTAACATTGACATGTTCTGGCCTATCAGCCTGTTTCACGCTGTTCCTCACAGGTCGAGGTCCTGTCATTGGTGAATACTGAAGCAATGTATTCATTAACAACCTCCTCTCACTCTAGTTTGTTTTTTATTTCTATTTAGAGATACAGCACAGAACAGGCCCTTCCAGCCCACCTATTTAACCCTAGCCTAATCACAGGGCAATTTACAATAACCAATAAACCTACTGAACAGTTTGTCTTTGGGCTGTGGAAGGAAATTGGAGCACCTCAAGGAAACCCACATTCATATAGGAAGGGCGTGCAAATTTGTTATAGAGGACGCCAGAATTGAACTCCAAAATCTGACACCCCGCTATGTTACCATGGCACCCTAATAAGCATACATTTCCTCTTCTATCTCAAATCAGTCTTCCCATCACTCTAATCATCCTATTGTTTTTCACGTACTATAGAGCACCTTAGTGTTTTCCTTAATCCTACTCACCAAGGCCTTCTCATGTCTCATTCTGGCTCTCCAAAGTCCATTCTTAAGCTCATTCCTGGCTACTCTGTAGTTTTCCAAAGCCCTGTGTAATCTTTGCTCCCTAAACCTTTCTTGCTCTGAACTAGATGTTCCACATGTTTCCTTCACCATGCCATCCTTTCCCTGCCTCGATGGGACAAGCCTATCAGGAAATGCTGACAAAGCTTTTGACCCAAAAGCAGAGCAGCGGAGATGATTCAGCAATCGATAACTTTTAATAATAGACTGCAAAGTAACAAGCCACAAAGCAATAGAGAACAGAAACTAACACAACAGGCAACAATATTCAGGCAGGGACAGTGGAAGCTTGGAGCAAGTGGTTGAGGCCAGCTGGTTTGATGAGTGAACAAAGGCCATGGTTGAAAACTGGGGTTAAATAGGCTGCAGGTGACGAGTCTGGCAGGAGCAGCAGGTGAATCCTATTAGCTGAGTGGACACCGGGAGGTGTTAGCAGGATCAGACCAGACAGAACCTCACACAAGTGCTCCCTAACCAACCTCCACATTTCCGCTGTGCATTTCCCTCAGAAATGGCTGCTAATTCAGCAAAGAGCTATGAAAGTTAGAAGCAAAGTGTTGGAGATGATAATCACTGTCTTGCAAAGAGAAAATAGAGGATGAAGCAAGCAAAGATTTGAGTATAAGAATCAGATGCTTGCATTTTACAAAGTATACAGTGCAGGTGTTCCCAAGCTTTTTTATCCCATGGACCTGTAACATTTAGGCCAGCCAGTGGCGTAGTGGCATCAGCACCAGACTACCAGACTTTGAGGTGAATGGTCCTGGGTTCGAATCCGGCCGGCTCCTGGCATGCATCCCATCCATGCTGGATTGAGCAACTTGCTAAGAAGACAGCAAAAAATGCCACGCAATGCGCCACAAGGAACAATAGCAACCCCTACCATTAACCGAGGAGTTTCAGGTTGGGAACCCCTGTATTAGAGTGTTTCTTCTGAATAGCAATCAGAGGGGATACCTTAATCATAAAAGGCACCATGATAGCATAGCAGTTAACATAACAGCTCAGAGCATTGGAGTTCAGCATCCTCTGTAAGGAGTTTGTACATCCTCCCTGTGGAATCCAGGTACTCCCGATTCTTCCCACAATCCAAAGACCTGCCTGTTAGTAGGATAATTGGTCATTGTAGGGTGTCCTGTGATTAGGCTTGGGTAAAATCAGTGGCTTGGTGGGCCAGGAAAGGCCTGTTCTGTGCTGTATCTCTAAAACATAAATAAATAAATAAACACAGTTGGCTGCAAATAATATTAAGCTTCTCAAAAGCTTTGTAATGCAAGGGGATCTATATGAATAAAGCAAAGTGCAAAAGATGTGATAAATAGAACAGGATTATTTTATTTAAGCAAAGGTGACCATAAAGTCAGTGTTACTTGAGTACCATAGGGATAATCTTGATACCAGCAACTATACAACTGATTTTCTTAAAACCAACTGCTGAAATCATCACAAAATTTCAATTGGATTTCATTTTCAAGCTGAATATTCCAAGAGGAAATATACACAAGCATAAAAAGGAAGGGAAGTAGTGTATATAATCAGGCTCTTTGTGAATTTGGGTTGCAATACATGAGATGATGCAAACGCTTGACAGACAAGGCAATGAATTTTACTGAAAGATTAAAATACTAATATTAAACATGAAGTGTTAAGGAAATAGACCAAAGATAGTTTCCCTCTTTTCAGCAGGGAAGATTGAGAATTTTCTACGATAAGGCAAAATTAATTCCATGGGAAATGTTGCATTTATTTTCACAAATCAAAGATTATCTAATAATGTACCTTTTAGAAAAGCAAGTAGTCCTGTGTGTGTTTGCAAGGGAATGATGTAGAATTGATGTTGCATGTATTGTTTAAAAATATCCATACACAGGATGTTGCCATCACCACCAATGTGGTTTATTGACCCTGAACATCCATCATCAAGGTCCCCCACCACCCAGACCATGCTCTCTTCTTGCTGTTGCCATCAGGAAGCAGGTACAGGAGCCACAGGACCCACACCACCAGGTTCAGGAGTAATTATTACCCCTCAACCATCAAGCTCCTGAACCAGAGGGGATAACGTCACTCACCCCATCACAGAACTATTCTCACAACCGATGGATTCACTTTCAAGGGCTCTTCATCTCATGTTCTCAATAGTTATTGATTATTTATTTATTTATTACTGCTGTTATTGTTTATTTTTTCCCAGTTCAAGCTGGTAAAACAAGGTATGGGCATAGACAAGCGCACTCATTTCTCAAATGCTAGGAAATTTCAGACTGTTTTAGCGGTGTTTAATATTGTGGCTTTCTGAAGATTTACATAAATATTGCTGTGTAGGCCTAACTGCTTAATTCTGTTGTGTAGTGACTTTGGGATGCTACTAACTGTAGATACAGTATTACTCTCGGGACAATGTATACCCTGTTCATGTTCCATAGTCTGTCAGTTTCCTTTTTAATTCAGCATATTTCTGGTGTTTTTTGCTTACTGATTTCAGTATGTTCTGTGTGTTTGGAATGGCTACATCCATTAAGTAAGTTGTACTTGCTTCTTTATCCTGTGATATTATATTCAGACTGTTATAATGGATTGTCCTATCTGTAATAACTGATCTGTCATAATATAATTTGCGGGACTCTATCTCTAAAACTGGATCAGGCTTGTATTTATATTAAGGTACGGTGTCTTTTATGAGTTTGTGTTTTAAAGCAAGATTTTGGTGAATGATGTTTGTCACTTGATTGTGAGTGTGTGAGTAGTCAGACTGAGTTAAACTGCGGCAACGTGTTGGATTGCTTCTGGTTTCCCTTGGCATTTTTTGCATTTATTATCTTGAACTTGTTGGCCTTTTATTATGTATTTTGATATTTTTTGTGTTATCTTCCTAGTCCTGTGTTATTATTATTATTTTCTTTCTTTTTGTATTTGCACAGCTTGTCCATCCTGATGGGTTCAGTCCTTCTTTGATTCGGCTGTGTTTCTTTATATCGACTGTGAACGCCTGCAGGAAAATAAGTCTCAGATAGGTATATGGTGACATATGTTTACTTTGATAATGGCTTACTTTGAAATTTTCAACCTTGAACTTCTGCGCTGTGGAGATGGTTAAGAGTTAACCAGGCTGATGCGCCTGGTGTGAGTAGAGGCCAGGCCAGGTAAGAATGCCAGATTCCCATCCCTGAAAGACGAGAGGAAACCAGCAGGCACAAGGGAGACAGCAGAAACCTGAAATCTGGAGCAACACACACAGAATGCTGGAAGAACCCAGGCAGCTTCTCTGGAGGAAATGAACAGTGGAAGTTTCGAAGCTGAAACCCTTCACCGGGACTGGAAAGGAGAAGGGCCGAAGCCAGAAAAGAAGCACATGCTGGTGGCTGATTGGTGAGTGGAGGCCCGGATGGATAGGCCATTCCTGGGTTTGGAGGCCTGCTTGTGTGTGTGAGGAGTTTGGGTAGGTGGGGGAGCGGGAAGGGGGCTTGTTTTTGCTGCTGTTGTCTTGTCTTATTGTTGCTTGTGTTATTCTGCATTACATCGTGGGTTTGTTGTGTTGGCATCACTTAGCTGCACTGGTTATTTTTAACATAAATGATGCATTTCACTGTATATTTCAATGTACAGTACTGTGCAAAAGTCTGAGGCGCGCGCATGATGCACCATCAATAACTCACGCTGAGACTTAGGAAGTGAGATATCGGCTTTTATTGACTGAAGAACAACACTACATCCTGGGAAAATGAGGGAGAGCAGCAGACCACAGTCGCCTTTATACAGGGGTCTGTGGGAGGAGCCACAGGAGCAGTCAGCAGGGGTCTGTGGGAGGAGCCACAGGAGCAGTCAGCGGGGTCTGTGGGAGGAGCCACAGGAGCAGTCAGACAGGTATATCTAGTTCACCACAGCGCGCGCGCGCGCGCACACACACACACACACACACACACACACACACACACACACACACACACACACACACACACACACACACACACACACACACACACACACACACACCCCGCCCCCCCCCCCCCCCCCAAGGAGCCTAAGACTTTTGCATAGTACTGTGGTGATTTTATCTATTGCATTGTACTGCTGCCACTAAAAAAAATCATGACATATATGAGTGATGATAAACCTGATTCTGATATGGGTCTCTGTTGTGAACTGAGAGTGGGAAGGGGGTAGGGAGAGGGGAATCATGGTTAGGAAAAGGGGAAGGGAGATGGGAGGGACTGGGGAGCACCAGAGAAACATTCTGTAATGATCAATAAACCAATTGATTGGAATCAAATGACCTTGCCTGGTGTCTCAGATCTGGGCGTGTCTGTATCCGTGCCATTCCTCATCCCTGGCACTCCTTCTCTGCCACCAATCCCACGCCCCTCCCACGGTGCTCCACCATCGCCACTCCCAATATCCTTTGCTCCCTCCAGATTTACACCCTCACCCTCTGCTCCGCGTTGATAAATACAGTCCTGTGCAAAAGCCTTTGGCACCCTAGATGTATGCGGTATGCTGTATGTGCCTAAGACTTGCACAGGACAGTAGATGCGATAAATAAATCTGAATCTGAATTTGAATCTGATTCCGGGTAAGAAGGGGAAGATTAGGTAGGTAAAGGAGGAGAGATCTTGTAGTCTGTTGGTTGCAGTCACTGAAAATAGCTTTTTAAAACAACACACACAAAATGCTGCAGAAACTCAGTGGATCAGACCGCATTCATGGTATCAACAGTTGCCATTTTGGGCTGCGACCCTTCTTCAGGACAGAGAGCAAAGGGGGAATCATCAGATGTCAGGTGGGGGAGGCGAAGGAGGCTAGCTGGAAGATGATAGGTGAAACCAGGTGGGCAGGAAAGGTAAAGGGCTGTAGAGAAAGGAATCTGATAGGAGAGGAGAGCAGACCATCGGAGAAAGGGAAGGGGGGGGGATCTAGGGGAAAGTTATAGATAAGTGAGAAGAGGTGAAAGGTCAGAGTGGGGAGTAGAGGAAGAGGGGAGCTGGGGGGAATAGCTTTTTAAAATTCCACGTGTAACTATTGAATTGAATTGAAATTCCTCAGATGCCTGCTTGACTTCACATTCACATCTTTTGATTAACTCAACTCTAGTTTCTGGTCCAATAACCCAACCACAATGCCACCAGACCTGATCTTTGAATGTATTAACTTTAGTACGAATTCTCAGACTGCTGGTGAGGTGCAATCTGCATATAAAACAATCACAGAAGATTACTGGAGGACACAGAAATACAGTCAGGGTATTCGCTGCCTCTCAGCACCAGCGATCTCAGTTCAGTGCAGACCACGAGTGCTTCTTGCATGGAGTTTGCAGGTTTCCCCTGCGACCACATGGGCTTCCTCCTAGTTCTCTGGTTTCCTCCCACATCCCATGCAGGTGAAGGTGGTTAGTAAATACCCCGAGAATGCACATGGGAATTAAATCCTAGGAGCAACTGATGGGAATGTGGAAATTTCCCAAAAGTAATCAAATCTCACTGGACTCAATAACTACTGACCATTACAGAAGTCATAATGAAAACTTTAAAAAGGCTGGTCATATCATTCTTCAAATCCATAACTCAAACTTTTCTCAGTCTACCCACAGAGCCAGCAGATCTGTAGATGATGCAGCCTGGACTTCGGTTTGGACTTCACCCAGTCTTCAAGGTCTCTACTCCGACTCAGCTGGTAAATATGTCAGGATTCTCTTTGTCAATTTCAGTTCAGTCTTTAATACCATCACCCTTGTAGTTTCACTGTAGTTTTTATATACTGTGAGAGGATGCTGCACCAAACCAGAATTGCTCCAGTATGTTCTGTGTCCTTAGCAGAAGGATCTTGGTCATTGATTGAAAAAAAAGTGTAGTGTAAGATTTGGGTAAGTGGAAGCATGATGATTCAGATTTTCAGATTCAGATTTATATATTTATCACATGTACGTCAAACCATAGACTGAAGTGTGTCATTGGTGTTAACACCAACACACCCAAGTACGTGCTGGAGGCGGCCTGGAAACATGGCCACACACTCTACCACAATGCTCAGCAGAGCAACACAGACCACAACAAGCAACAAAACAACAGCAGCAAAACAAGCCCCATTCCTCCCTCCCACCCCCACCCCCCACCACACATACACAGTCCTTTAACCCCAGGGCAGGCCATCTTCAGTTAGTGTGGCCTTGGCATACTGAATGGTCAGTTTCGTTAAATATATAAGATCATAAGACACAGGAGCAGAATGAGGCCATTCAGCCCACTGAGTCTGCTCCATCATTCCACGGCTGATTTACTACCCCTCTCAACCCCACTCTCCTGCCCTCTCCCTGTAATCTCGGACACCCTGACAAATCAAGAACTTATCAACCTCCACTTTAAATGTAAGCCCACGCTGTACTGTTTCTATGCTGTATTTCATTTTCTAAACTTCTGCTGAATAATCCAATTTTTTGCTATATGGATTAAAGAATTAATCAGTTGAGTTTAACTTTGTGGGCATAGCTGTCTAAAGGAGGAAGAGTGGTGCGTAACTCAAAGTTATAACTAAAGGGGAGAAACTTCCCTGGACACTGGGAAAAGCTGGGAATGGGAAGAGAATGGAGTGGGACAAAATGCAATGTGAAGAGCTGGGAATGGGGCAAGATGGGATGTGAATGGGAATGACAGGAATGGAAGAGAGGTGAATATTATTTAAACAACTGCTTGCAAGAACACGTCAGAAGAGATCACTTCAGTGCCTGAAATTGAGGACGATTCAGTCTGACAAATAAGAAGATATATATTGATTCTGGAATAAATTAACTGAGAGGTGTAAAAGAATAGGTTAAGCTAAATAATAAACACAGAGATTGTGCAGATGCTGGAAATTCAGAGAAACACACACAAAATGCTGAAGGAACTCAGCAGGTCAGGCTGCATCTATGAAAATAATAAACAGTCAATGTTTCAGGCTGAGACACTTCATCAAGACTATTGATGAGAATCGTGATGAAATGTCGAAATGTCGACTGTTTATTAATTTCTATCAATGCTGCCTGACTTGCTGAGTCCCTCCAGCTTTTTGTGTGTGTTTCTCTGGTTAATCTAAGTAATATGGTTAACTGAGATTCACCGTGTTCCCAATGACCCTCACCAATTTCTCCAAGACCCTTCCTCAATGCATCACAGCTTGGTATGTCAACTGCTCCGCCCTAGAGCACAAGAAATTGCAGAGAGATGTGAACACAGTCCAGTTCATCACAAAAAATCACCCTCTCCTCCTCTGACGCTGTCTACACTTTCAGCTGCCTTGGGATGTCAGCCAATGTAATCAAAGACCCCACCCATCTGGGCACTCTGTCTTTCGCCCCTTCTATTGGGCAGAAGGTACAAAAGCCAGAAAACACACACCACCAGACTGCCTTTTTCCAGCTGTTACAAGGCTATTGAATGGTCCTCTGGTATGATAGTATGGCTTCTTAACTTCACAATTTACTTCATTATGGCTATGTACGTTATTAACTGCCTGCCCCACACTTTCTCTGTAACTGTAATACTTTATTCTACATTCTGTTATTGTTTTCCCTTGTATTTCCTCAGTGGTTAGTACAGACCAGATGGGCCAAAGGGCCTGTGTCCCTGCTGTACCACTTTGGTTATTGTTTTTCCTTGTACTATGTCAATGCACTGATGTAATGAAATGATCTGCATGGTTAGCATGCAAAAGAAGTTTCCACTGTATCCTAGTACATTTGACAAGAATAAATCAATCCAATCCAATTCAGTTCAATCAAGGCCCCTTCCCACGATTTGCTATATCTTATGGTCTTACAGTCCATGGTCTGATTGAACAGATCTCTCATGCCATAAGACAAAGGAGCAGAGTTAGGCCATTTGGCCCATCGAGTCTTCTACACCATTCCATCATGGCTGATTTATTATCCTTCTCAACCCCGTCGTCCTGCCCTCTCCCCGTAACCTTTGAAACCCTGACTAATTAAGAATCTATCACTTTAAATATACCCAATGACTTGGCCCCCTCAGCCGTCTGTGGCAATGAGTTTTACAGATTCATCACCCTCCGGCTAAAGAATTTCCTCCTTATCTCTGTTCTAAATGGACATCCCTCTATTCAGAAGCTTGCCCATCTGGGCAAGACTCCCTACTATAGGAATTATTCACCTCATATCCACTGTATCTAGGCTTTTCTATATTCAATAGGCTTCAAAGAGATCCCCCCCCCATTCTAAATTCCAGTGAGTACAGGCTGCCCAGACCCATCAAATGTTCCTCATATGTTAACCCTTTCAATCCAGGAATCATTCTCATGAACTTATTCTGGACACTCTCCACTACCAACAGGTCTTTTCTTAGCTAAGAAGACAAAAACTGCGCACAATACTCCAATGGTGCTCTGACCAATGCCTCATAAAGCCTCAGCATTACATCCTTGCTTTTATATTCTAGGAATCTTGAAATGAATGCTAACGTTGTAATTACGTTCCTCACCACTGACTTAACCTGTCAGTTAACTTTTCAGGAATCCAGCACAGGAACTCCCACCTCGTATTTTTGAATTTTCTCCCCATTTAGAGAATAGTCTGCACATTGACTCTTTCTATCAAAGAGCATGGCTGTACACTTCCCTACGCTTTATTCCATCTGCCAAATTTTTGCCCATTCTCCCATTATGTTTAAGTCCTTTTGCAGATTCCTTCCTCCCTCAACACTACCTGCCCCTCCACTTATTTTATTTTATTCACAAGCTTGCCACAACGCCGCCAATTCTGTCATCCAAATCATTGACATATAATGTGTCAACATCAACCCATAATGAATATCACAAGTCAAGTCAAGTCATGTCACTTTTGTTGTCATTTCGACCATAACTGCTGGTACAGTACACAGTAAAAATGAGACAACGTTTTTCAGGACCATGGTGTTACATGACACAGTACAAAAACTAGACTGAACCACGTAAAAAAAAAGCACAGTGAAAGCTAAACTAGACTACAGACCTACACAGGACTGCGTAAAGTGCACAAAAACAGTGCAGGCATTACAATAAATAATAAACAGGACAATAGGGCAAGGAGTCAGCCAACCAGAAAAGGCCCCCTTTTTCCCCATTCTTTTCCTCCTGCCAGTCATCAAATCTTCTATCCATGCTAGAATCTTTCCTGTAATATCATGGGCTCTTATCTTTGTTAAGCAGCCTTATATGCAACACCTTGTAAGAGGCATTCTGAAAAGCCAAGTAAATAACATCCACTGACTCTCCTTTGACTAACTTGCCTATTATTGCCTCAAAGAATACCAACAGATTTGTCAGACAAGATTTCTCCTGAAGGAAACCATGGTGACTTTGGCCTATTTTATCATTTGCCTCTAAGTACTCCGAAACCTCATCCTTAATAATGGACTTCTTCGTCTTCCCAAACACTGTAGTCAAGCTACCTATTCTATAGTTTCCTTTCTTCTGCCTCTCTTCCTTCTTAAAGATGAAATTCTGTGTGCCATACATGACTAGGAGACATTGGAGGGTGAGTAGTGAGAGATAAATTTCAAAATAAGCCAGTGGGGCAGCCAGGACTTTGTGCGCACTGCACATCACTAGGAGACATTGGAGTGTGTGTAATTGGGAAGGCCCAATTAAAGAAAAGTTGTTTAAGCAGAGCAGCTATTGTGGAAGTGATCACTGTGTGAGTAGGTCAGTGTTAGAGTGGGGAGTTTAGGCTTTGGCTCATAGAGGCTTGGGTGAGGAGAGTCAGAGGCTGTGGGGAGATTTCGTCCATTTAATTTTTCTATCTTTCTTTTTACATAGATATAGCAGTGGGAATGTCAGGCAGGATAGAGGAATGCTCCTCTTGCGGGATGTGGGAAGGCAGGGGGACCCCATGTCCTTGCAACTACACTTGTAAGAAGTGCATCCAGCTGCAGTTTCTTCCAGTCTGCATTAAGTAAGGAACTGGAGCTGGAGCTGGATAAACTCCAGATTATTTGGGAGGCTGAGGGGTTGATAGACAGGACATACAGGGAGGAAGTTATAACTAAGGTGCAGGATGCAGGTAATTGGATGACCAACAGGAGGGGGACAGGGAATAGGCAGGCAGTGCAGAGTATCCATGTGGCCATTCCCCTCAACATCAGGTATACCACTTTGGATACTGTGGGGGAAATGACTGAGCAGAGGAAAGCCACAGCAGTCAGGTCTCTGGCACTGAGTCTGGTTCTGTGACTCAAAAGGGAAGGGGGGGGGTGAAGGAGCAAATTGTAATGATAGGGGATTTAATGGTTAGGGGAACAGACAGGAGCTTCTGTGGATGAGAACAAGATTCCCAGATGGCATGTCGCCTCACAGGTGTCAGGTCCAGGATATCTTGGATCAAGTCCACAGCATTCTTAAGTGGGAGGGTGATTAGCCAGAGGTTGTGGCCCACATTGGTACCAATGACATGGTAGGAAGGGTGACAAGGTCCTGCAAAATGAGTTCAGGGAGTAAGGAGCTAAGTTAAATGGCAGGACCTTCAAGGATATGAGCTCAGGATTGCTACCCATGCCACGTGCTAGTGAAGGCATGAAATAGGAAGATCATATAGTTTAATACGTGGCTAAGGAGTTGGTGTCACGAGGGGGCATAAGATTTTTAGATCGTTGGGCTCTCTTCCAGGGAAGGTTGGAATTTGAACAGAAGAGTCAGTTTACACCTGAACTGGAGGGGGATTAATATCCATGAGGGAAGATTTGCTAGTGCTGCACAGTGAAAGAGGTTTAAACTTGAGTTGCAGGGGAATGGGAACCAGAGAACCAGAACAGATAGTGGAGTGATCAACATGACTTTCTGCATGGTAGGTTGTGTCCAACCAATCCTATAGCTTTTTCGAGGAAACTATCAGGAAAGTTGATGAAGGCAAGGCAGTGGATGGTGTCTATGTGGATTTTAGCAAAGCCTTTGACCAGGCCTGGAAATGCTAGAGAAACTCAGCAGGTCTGGCAGCATCTATGGAGGCGAATAAACAGTCAACGTTTTGGGCCGAGACCCCTCATCAGATCTTGAAATGAAGGGGGTAGAAGCCAAAATAAGAAGGTGGAAGGGGGTGGATTGAGGAGCTGGGAGGTACTAGGTGGAAAAGATAAAGGGCTGAAGAAGAAGGAATCTGATAAAAGGGGACTGTGGACCATGGAAGAAAGGGAAGAAGAGACACACCAGAGGGAAGTGGTGGGCAGGTGAGAAGGAGTGAGAGGGGTACCAGAATTGGGAAATGAAAAAGAAATAAAGGAGGGGAAAAAAAATTACGAGATTAGGAAATCATTGTTCATGTCATCAAGTTGGGGGCTACTCTGACAGAATATGAGGTTACCTCCTCCAACATGAGTGTGGCCTCATCATGGCAGTAGAGGAGGCCATGGACGAACGTGTCAGTAAGGGATTGGGTAAGTTTGTCGAAGTTTCAGATGACAAACTTCTAAGGAAGTAGAAGCGTAGGTGGACTGGGCTATACCCACTACTAGGTCTCCCCTTTTTTAGGTTTTTCTATTCTTGGACTTGAGCAATTCCAATGATCAGATGATGCAAATCAGAGAGGGAAGAACATTTCCTAAAAAAAGAGAAAGGAAATTAGAGAGACAATAAGTCATTCATTCTCAGGTTGAGACTTGAGGCTCCGTGCTTCTCCTTTGATGTGTGCTCTTGAAAGACACCATAAAGAGGCAGAGATATTAATATGAAAAACTCACCTGAAATCGTTAGAGAAACACACAGGTGATGGGGAATTCCCTGGGTAGACAGAGTTAGGCATGTTTAATTTGAAACAGTTTCTTATTTATTGATATGACAGACTTCAAAAGCTGATGTCAGCAGAATAGACATAAGTTGACATTGTTCCATTCTTTTAAGAGTTTTTAAGATCCTGATCTGCCATTGAGGTTATTAGATCAAGGTTCAAGATTTTTTAATGTCATTTCTAGTACTTAAGTGTAAAGGAGAACAAAATAATTGTTACTCCAGATCTGATGCAGCACAAAAAAACACAATAAGACATAATAATTAAAAACACAATAAGTTTAAATACATAAGATATATATATATATCTTATATATAAGATATATATATATATATAATACATAAGATACATATATATAGATATATAGATTCTATGTCCATAAAGTGATAGGCATAGGATTGTCTGTATGTAAGGTGACTGATGGGAAATGATAAAGAGGTGCTGGTTGGGGGACTGGAGGGGTAAGTTAGTGGGTGGAGGTGTTGGAGAAAGTAACTCTGATGGGAGTGGGACAAACAGTCTGTGAGCAGGGTGGGTAGGAGCTTTCATGATATTATTGGCCCTTTTCAAGCACCTTTCAGCTTATATGTCTTTGATGGTGGTAGGCTGGTGTCAGTGCTCGGAGCAGAGCTCTCCTGTCTGCCGCAGGGCTGTTTCCATAACGAGCAGTGATGCATCTTGTCAGGATTCTCTCTACTGTGCACCTGTAGAAAGACGTGAGTTTGGATGTACTAAGTCCAGCTCTCTTCAGCCTCCTCAGAAAGCAGAGGCGTTGGAGAGCTTTCCTGATTTAATTTGCTGGGATACCATTGCAGATCCAGATCTCAATTTTACTGAACTCCACGGGTCTCCAGCTGGTGGAATCAACGGTAGCAAGTACGCTCACTGGCCACTCTGTTAGGTACACCAGTACACCTGCTCGTTCACCTGATCAGCCAATTATGTGGCAACAACTCGTTACATAAACGCATGCAGATGTGTTCAGTTATTGTTCAGACCAAACATCAGGATGGGGAAGAAATGTGATCTACGTGACTGACTGTGGAATGATTGTTGGTGCCAGATGGGAAGATTTCAGAAACTGCTGATCTCCTGGAATTTTCATGCACAACAGTTTCTAGAATTTACAGAGAATGGTGTGAAAACACAAAACATCCAGACAGCAGCAGTTCTGTGGTCAAAAACACCTTGTTAATGAGAGAGGTCAGAGGAGAATGGCCAAGCTGACAGGAAGGTGACAGTAACTCAAATAACTGCGCATTACAACAGTGGTGTGCAGAAGATCATCTCCAAATGCAGAACATGTCAAACCTTGAAGTGGATGGGCTACAGCAGCAGTGGACCATGAACATGCACTCAAGGGATATCTAACAACATGGCCTCGGAGTGTACATTAGTGATAATAAAAGCTGACTCCGATCCGTGTGTGGAAAGCGTCTCCTCTCCCTGTGCCTGACAGGCGGCATCTCACCACAGCGCAGGGACCACAGAGAACCCTGAGAGGCCACATGACTGTCAATTCTGTTATCACTGTCCTCTGCGTAAACCGCGCTGCCCACCAATTGCAACCTGTCAACCTCCAGTCCATGCTACTCAAAGTCTGTGCGAAGATTATTTTGTGACCGTATATGTTGGATCATGACTGTATGCGCTGTGTGTGACTGTAACTTGCACCTTGGCCCCAGAGGAACGACGTTTCATTTTGCCGTATACATGTGTATGGTTGAATGGCAATTAAACTTGAACTTGAACAAGAAGTTATTAGCGCCGCATTGTAACTCGTCAGCACAGCCTGGAAAATGAACCTTGGGTCTTATTGCTTTAGTAACATCAGGGACAGCAATAAACACCCAGAACCCAGAAAGACCTTGTAGTACACTAGTAATACCCATTAGATTTGGCGTTCTAGTTATCCTGATATCAAAATTAATCTAGCAATTTAATTATGAGAATGATGAACATCAATAAATGAAGTCCCATGCTGCTGAGGTTACAGCAATCCTATAGCAGAACGTAACAGTGTTTAGATGGACGTGCTTGGGTATCAACCATTACCTACGTAATCTCATCAACCACTATCAGCCATTGCATTAGCTGGGTATTTGCTTTGCTGTGTGTACACTCAATGGTCACTTTATTAGGTACTCCAGTACACCTGCGTGTTAATGCAAATATCTAATCAGCCAATCATGTGGCAGCAACTGAAAGCATAAAAACATGCGGACACGGTCAAGAGGTTCAGTTGTTGTTCAGACCGACATCAGGATGGGGAAGGAATGTGATCTAAGTGACTTTGACTGTGGAATGATTGTTGGTGCCATGCTGAGTCTCTCAGAAACTGCTGATCTCCTGGGATTTTCAATACACAACAGTCTGGAGTTTACAGAGAATGGTGCGAGAAACCAAAAACATCCAGTGAGCGGCAGCTCTGGAGGAGAAAACGCCTCGTTAATGAGAACGGACAGAGGAGAAGGGCCAAACTGGTTCAAGCCAACAGGAAGATGACTCCTGTCACTCAAATAGCCACGCATTACAACAGTAGTGCGCAGAAGAGCATCTCTGGGTGACAGCAGCAGAAGACCACAAACATTTACTCAGTGGCCACTTTGTTAGATAAGGATGTATCCAATAAAGTGGTTACTGAGTGTGTACCGAGCAACACACACAAGATCTAGTGGAATGCAGCAGGTCAGGCAGCATCTATGGAGATGAACAGACAGTCAACGTTTCAGGCCGAGACCCTCCAGATGTGTTTTGCCCTGGATTTCTAGCATCTGCAGAATCTCTTCTGTTACATAGTGAAAACAATCCATACTTCAGTCCCATAACGTCCTACCCCAATGGCCCGAGACGGATCAGGATTAAACATGGAGCCACAGGGGTTGATGTGAATTTATTCTTCAAACTGAAAACTAACAATCGGATTCCGCAGATTATACAGAAGCAGCATTTATGAAATGTGAACTCAAGATCAGCTCAACGTGTCTTACAAGAATCCTCATGTAAAGAATACAGAAACTCACATTAAGAGGACCTAATTGGTTACATCAATAAACTAGTTCATCATTAATTCAAAAAAAATTAACTGTTAATGGGACTAATTAATAAAATAACAATATAACAGAGACATCATAATTTGTGATATAGAATTTGTTTTCATTTGCATCATAAGAAGTACTTGGAAATATGCATTTCCCTTTGAATATGTGGAACACATTGAAGTTTGAGATAATTTCCTTCATGTCAAAGATTTTGCTAATTTATGACCACCACGGGCACAAGTCTTCCTCACCCTAATTAACCTCATTGTCAGTCTGTTATATGTCCAACTGTACATGAAAAATGATGTAACAGGCTGTTCAGAATTAAAAGTAGCTCCGTTGACACCTTTGGGAGATGTCTCTCAAAGTCGCTCTCAATTTAAAATATTGTCCATCGTTCTTTCCTTCAGCACTTCACTGGTATCACTTCCTTCAGCACTTCTGTGACAGAGGTTTGTTTTGTGGTTCCTGACCTTGACATTCTGAGGCTTGCATGGAAGTACCACACAAATACAGTTATTGTGGCCCTCCATTGACCCTAACTATTGCATCCTAGCTGTCAATACACAAGCCAAGATAGTATAAAGTGGAGAGCAAGCTGTTGCCAATGCAGCAAGCTCCCCCTCTCTATGCAGCTGATGAATGCAAAGGAACAGCGGAGACCAATACAGTTTGGCACCAGCAGTGTCGCAGGAGTTGCCAGTCAGCATTAAACTCGATGTAGGTCTGTCTTGGAGACTCCAACTCTGGATTTTTCCTCAGGGTTTAATCCCAAAATCTTCCCATGAGTGGGTAGAGTTGCAAGGCAGCAGAGGTTTGAGATCAGAGTTTTCCTTCTCCTCATCAGCCAACCATGGCTAATGAGCCCCATTTGCCCAGAGCATCGGGTTTGAAGGTACCAGTAACATAGAAACATAAAAATAGGTGCAGGAGTAGGCCATTCAGTATATATTCATGGCTGATATGTATATATATCATCATCCAGCTCATCATCATCTAACCTGCCCTTGTCCCTTCTCCTGTCAGCAGAAATGGTTCCACTGGGCTTAGTAGCTGAGCCCCACGTTAAGGCCAGGAGCTGGACTTGGCTATTTGAGATGCACACCTTTGGGAAGATTTGATAGGTACTGGGAGCTTTCCCCCACTACGCTCACCCTTAAGTTATGACAATCTTAAGGAATCCAGTAATTGTAGCCATAAGATAAAATTCCAGTAATCCGGCAACCAACTATGAATACCTATGGTCTGACATTTGACCAGAACATTTGATGTCTCTGGACCTGTGCTTACTGGAGTTCAGAAGGATGAGGGGAATCTCACTGAACACTATCGGATACTGAAAGGCCTAGATAGAGATGACTGGGAGAGGATATTTCCATTAGCAGGTGAGTCCAGGACCAGAGGGCACAGCCCCAGAATAAAGGAACTTCCCTTTAGAACTGAAATGAGGAAGAGGTTCTCCAGCCAGAGGGTGGTAAATCTGTGGAAACTGTTGCCACAAACAGTTGTGGAGGACAAGTTATTGGGTGTATTTAAGGCAGAGATTTATTGTTTGGAATACGGTTATGGGGAAGATTGGTGAATCTCTGGAGTTCATTACCATAGAGGGCTGTTAAGGCCAGGTCAGAGCTCTCAAGTTAAAATATAACCTCATTAGCAATCAGGAACCTACTAATCTCATTTAAGGCAGAGACTGATAGGTTCTTGATTGGTCAAGGGTTATTCAGAAGAAAGTGGCAGAATGAGGTTCAAAGTTCAAAGTTCACAGTAAAATTATTATCAAAGTACATGTATGCCACCATATTTAACCATGAAATTCATTTTCTTGGGGGCATGGTCAATAAATCTATAGAATAAAATAATAGCAAAATCAATCAAAGATCACATCAACTCTGCCGTTCAACCAGTGTGCAAAAGATAACCAACTGCACAAATACAAAAAGAAAAGAAAATAATAAATAAATGAGCAAAAAATATTGAGAACATGAGAGGAAGAGTCCTTAAAAGTGAGTCCATAGGTTGTGAGATCTGTTCAGTGACTTTGAGTGAAGTTATCCCCTCTGGTTCAAGAGCCTAATAGTTGAGGGGTAATAACTGTTCCTGAACCTGGTGGTGTGAGTCCTGAGGCTCCTGTACCTTCTTCCTGATGGCAGCAGTGAGAAGACAGCTTGGCCAGGATGGTGGGGGTCCTTGATGATAGATGCTGCTTTCCTGCAACAGCATTTCATGCAGATGTGCTCAATGGTGGGGAGGGATATACCCATGATGGTCTGGGTTGTATCCATTACTTTTTGTAGGATTTTCTATTCAAGGGATTGATGTTTCCATACCAGGCTGTGATGCAGCTCAAAATGAAAATGGCTGAATTATACTCCTATAGGGTAGCAGGGTAGAGATACAGCTCTACCAAAGGAGGTGTAAGGCACTCTTTCCCCACCCTTGGTCACCCTTGGGCAAGATGTAGCATCTGCTTAGCCTACCCTTCAATCAGGGTCGCAAGAAGCCATGGGAGCAGTTGTGGATGGTTGTATGAGCAGCTGGTGCATATCATAAGTCCTGGTTATGTGACGACTGACACCAGGCAGACAATCTCTGAAGAGTATTGATAATGGCTGGGGCCACCCATCTTGTAAAGACACTGCCCAGAAGAAGGCAATGGCAAACCACTTCAGTAGAAAAATTTGCCAAGAACAATCATGGTCACGGAAAGTCCATGATCGCTCACGTCATATGACATGCATGTATTGAACGCATGATCGATACTCCTGTATGTTATGTTCTATGGCATCTAGCATTCGTCCAGGGCACAGAACGGGTGTGCAGCCCGAGTCAAGTACTTGGAGTGCAACTGGAGATGGTGTTCAGACTGTGGGACGGGTGTACAGACAGAACTTGGGTTGGGGTCCAGAACACTGGGGGGCAGGAACATAGGTAGGGAGATAATCCACAATGCTTGTATCTTTCCAGCTCTCTAAAATCAGCAGGTTCACTGGAAAATATATTACAATACCATGCCTGCAGTTTTGATCATATTGGTCACCCTGTTATAGGAAAATCAAGATTAAACTCGAAAGAGATCAGAGCAGGTACTACCAGGACTCGAGGGACTGAGTTATACAAAGAAGTAGGGCAGGCAAGGACCTTATTCCTTGGAGGTTTGCAAGTTGAGGGGTTACCTCATTAGAGGTATACGGAGACAGAGCCATAGATTGCTACAACACAGAACCAGGCTAGTTGGCCCATCCAGTCTATGCCAAGCCATTAATGTGCCTAGTCAGATCGACCTGCACCTGGACCATAGCCCTCCGTGCTCCTCTCATCCACACATTTATCCAAATTTCTTCTAAATGTTGAAATCATCCACCACTCTTGCTGGGAGCCCGTTCACCCTCTGAGTTCACCTTCATGCTCCCCTTAAACTTTTTACCCTTCACCCTTAACCCATGACCTCTAGTTCTAGCCTCACCCAACCTCAGTGCAAAAAGGCCTGCTTGCATTTACCCTATCTATACCCCTCATAATTTTATAAATTTCTATCAAATCTCCCCTCATTCTCCTATGCTCCAAGGAATGAGGTCCTCACCTATTCAACCTTTCCTTATAAGTCAAGTCCTGGCAACATCCTTGTAAATTTTCTCTGCACTCTTTTTAAGATCATGAGGGAAGGTGGTGGTAAAGGTAGGGTAAGCATACATAGCCGTTGTTTCCAGGAAAGGGGAACGAAAAATTAAGGGGCATAGGTTAAAGTTGAGGGGTGAAAGATTTAAAAGGCACATGAGAGGCAACTTGTTGATGTAAATGGTGGTGCACATCAGGAATGAGCTGCCAGTGGAGACAGGTAGAACAACAACATTTAAAAGACATTTGGATAAATAGATAGTTAGGAGGAGGTAAGATGAGTTAGATATGGCCCTTGTGGTTAAAGGGATCAGGGGGTATGGAGAGAAAGCAGGTACAGGGTTCTGAGTTGGATAATCAGCCATGATCATACTGAATGGCGGTGCAGGCTCAAAGGGCCGAATGGCCTACTCCTGCACCTATTTTCTATGTTTCTATGAGTATAGGCTAACTGTGATCAAATGGGTCATGGTTGCGTCATGGTTCGAGTAACGATTTTACAGCGCCAGCAACCCGGGTTTGATTCCTGCCGCTGTCTGTAACAAGTTTATACGTTCTCCTCCCCCTGCGACCACATGGGTTTCATCCGGGTGCTCAGGTTTCCTCCCACTTTCCAAACAAGCACGGGTTAGTAAGTTAATTGGTCAATGTGTGTAATTGGGCAATGTAGGCTCATTAGGGCAGAAGGGCCTGTTACCAGGTGCTATCTCTAAATAAACAGCAAATATAAAATAAGTAACTTGGAGAGCATCAGGCTGTTTCCCCGAGACCTGAGATCGAAGAGAAGAATTAGACAATTGAGTCCATTGAGTCGACTTCTTCTGTATAATTGTGAATTTGTGACATGTAAAATATGCGAAATCCAGGGCAACACACACAAAACGCTGGAGGAACTCAGCAGGTCAGGCAGCATCTATGGAAATGAATAAACAGTTGATGTTTTGAGCCGAGGCCCTTCATCAGGACTGAGAAGGAAGGGGGAAGATGCCAGAATAAAAAGGTGGGAAGAGGGGAAGGAGGATAGCCTGAAGATGATGTGATGCCAAGTAGATGGGAGAAGAAGGGATATGATAGGAGAGGGGAATGACCATGGGAGAAAGGGAAGGAGGATGGGACTGAAGGGAGGTGATAGGCAAGTGAGAAGAGGTAAAAGATCAGAGTAGGGAATAGGGGAAATTAAATGAAAGTGTGTTTGATATTAACAGATGTAACATCAAAGAGTCCTGAAAATCTGCTCAACCTGCATCACCAAAGTCCTGAAAGTGCCAGGTTATTGGAGTATTACTGCAGTTTTAGGTATAGTTTGTGCCATCAGTTGGTTCACTCAAATATGGCTTAATGTAGACATGTGGTGCTACGCTAGTGTAGCGGTTAGCATGATGTTGTTACAGCACAGGGCACTGGAGTGCAGAGTTCAGTTCCAGTGTCCTCTGCAAACGAGTTTGTACATTCCTTTCCGTGGGTGCATAGATTTCCTCTGGGCGCTCCATTTTCCTCGCACAGTACAAAGACGTACAGCTTAGTAAGTTACTTGGTCATTGTAAACCACCCCGTGGTTAGGCTAGAGTTAAATCAGTGGGTTGCTGGCAGCATGGCTCGAAAGACTGGAATGGCCTGTTTCACGCTGTATTGCTAAATAGGGCATCACAGTGGTGTAGTGTGACACTACTACAGCTCTGGGCATTAGAGTTTGGAGTTCAATACTGATGTCATCTGTAAGGTGTCTGTAGGTCCTCCCCATGGAGTGCATGGGTTTCCTCCCATAGTCCAAAGACGTACTGGTTAATAGGTTGACTGGTCATTGTAAGTTGTGCTCTGATGAGGCCAGGGTTAAATCAGTGGGTTGCTGGGAGGAGCAACTCAAAGGGACAGAAGGGCCTCTTCCACACTGTATCTCTAAATAAAAGTTGAAAGATATAAAATAAGTAAAAATATCAACAGATATGTCCAACCTTCTAAATTCCACCCTGGTGACAAATAATTGGGGTGTGAACATCTTTGAAATCAGGATTTCATGGATAAATTTAAAAAATGAGGATTTTCTAATTAAGTTTTGCAATGGTTAATTTATTCTACTCTTCATTTGTTAAAATCCAAACATTTTAGAAGTAGTTTTCAAAAATTTCAATAAAGAAGTGACAATAGAGGAAGTGAAAGAGACAGGCAAAGAGCCCAAAGAGGAAACTCAGATTTGCATAAATTCAATTTTATTGAAATAGCTGAAAGATTTTGACCAAAGCTTGATTGCATCAGACATGCAAATGGTGTGACCGCACACAAGATCAATGAACACTTGTCTCCAGTGGGTTCTTAAGCTAGATGAAAACAAATTGGTTTTAAGTGTCAGCTTTGTCAGAAGGCTGAGTTATCTTTCAGTCAGGCAGTCGTGGGGTCAAACTTCTCTCCAGCACTGAAGCTCACATTTTCATCTCAGAGCAGTGATAAGATATGTGATATCTAAATGAGGCTACAACTACCTGTACCATAGGCATAAATTAAACAACAGCACAATATGAATGAGAGCGTTGTCTGGACAATTTTTGGTGGTTTGCTGGCCAGTGTACTATCTTTAAGTAAATACCACGGTGGCGTAGAGTTTCCAGCTTGAGGTGTTGGAGTTCGGAGTTCAATACCAATGTTATCTGTAAGGAGTCCTCCTCGTAAAATGCCTGGGTTCCTCCCACAGTCCAAAGACATACCGGTTAGTAGGTTAATTGGTCATTGTAAATTGCCCTGTGATTGGGCTAGGGCTAAATCAGTGGGTTGCTGGGTGGTGTGGTTCATTGGGCTGGAAAAGCCTGTTCTGCGCCGTGTCTTTAAATAAATATAAATATATAAATAAATAAATCAATCAATCAATCAATCAATCAATCTAATTGCCAAACCTTTTTCAGCACGGTGGTACAAGTACATTCCATTCAAGGAGAGCTTCAAAGATGTTTATCTGTTCAGCTGCAAGGATCTATACAGATTTCAATATAATTGATTTGCCTCAAAAGTGTTGTGTCTTGAACATTTCAGTAAAATTTGAGTACAATTATAAATACATCGTTTGATTAAGCATTCTTGTTCGTTTACATAATTCATTGTGGGCAATATGTAAAAGTACGTGAATGGCATACGTCATCAGGCCACCATGTCATACGTGCTGGCCACTCTAGACTATAAAACGAAACTAAGACACGCATTCCTGGCTCTGGGTTCCCTTTCAATTAGCTTCATATTTCGCAAGTTACAAAACAAGTGGTGACGAGTAAGTTCTTAAACGAACCTGAAGCGACTACCTACCTGTTGAAGCGCAGTGAGACATTCGTTTTTTAAAAATTGCAGAATGTTTTCTCCGCAAAAGGAGAAAGTCTTTGAGTTTAAAAAAAAGGTTGAGAACAGACAAATTCACAGGTTCATAAAGAGCGAGTATCGAGTGATAATAATCATAAATTATAAAACAGCAGAAATTGCTGGTTACATTGGAAACATAGATGCAGTTGATTGCACAAGAGATAACTGGAATATGTATACTGAGAAAATTAAACTGTATCTTGAAGCAAATGAAATAGCCCAGAAGAAGTGAGTGCCAGTTTTGCTGAGTGCATTGGGCTTAAAGGTATACAGTTTGCTTAGAAATTTAACTACTTCAACCAAACCAGCTGAAATAAGCTTTGCTGATATAGTGAAAGTAATACGACAACAGTTAGAACTGAAACCATTGTTGACTGCAGAAACACCCCATAGCCTTTCAATCACATTCCCTTACCACTGCAGAGAAAAGTTATGCACATATTGACAAAGAGACCTTGAGTCTGGTTTGGGGTGTAAAACACTTCAACCAGTGCTTGTATGGGAGACAGTTTACCCTCATTAGTGATAATCAACCACTAGAGTCCATTTTCAATCCTCAGAAGGTTGTTCCATTAGCAGCAGCTGCACGAATGCAGAGATGGGCTCTGTTTCTTGGAGGACACTATGACAAAATCAAATTCAAGAGGATGACTAATCATGGAAATGCTGAATCAGCATCTTGGAGGAAGGAGAAGAAAGCTGTCCAGAGCTGCCAGAACCACTTCCTGCAGTCACGGAGTCAACTCCTACAGGCCCCAGAACCTGAGATTGTCTCTCAGCCACAAGTCCCATCTGCCAAACAGAGCGACCTCCCTTGTCAGGAAAGACATTATCCCACAAGGGTAAGAAATCCTCCACAATGAGTAAATCTTTAGGCTGGAATGGGATAATTTAAAATTTACCATGTTGTGGATGTCTGATTAGTAGTTGCATTATATAATATAATGTGTATACTGAGAAAGTTTATAGCGAAGCTGGGTGGACTGTTGTGTACTGAAGATTTCAGTAATATTAATATTGTAAATACATTGTTTGATTAAGCATTCTTGTTCATTTAAATGGTTCCTTATGGGTTATACGTAAAAGTACGCGAATGACATACATCATCACACTACCACTTGCAATGTGCGCTGTCTCAGTAAAATAAAAAACAAAACTAAGACAAGCATTCCCGGCCTTCGTGTTTCCTTTCAATTAGTTTGATGTTTTAGACTTACAAAACATAACAGTATGAAGAAGCAAAAAGATGTCCCAGTGATCAAAAACAAAGCCACAAAGTACTTCATTCCAGCTATGACATCGCTTTTGTTTCATAACTCCTGAATATTAGCTCGGAATTAGTCATAGGTACTTCACCAGTTTGCACAATCTGTTTACTTACTTTTCCTACACCTGTATACATTTCAGGAAATGCACATTAATATTAAGATAAGGCAGTTTTGTTAGAAATTAAGCAAAATGCAGTATTGTGCAGAAGTCTTAGGCATATCTACAGTCTATAGCGAGGGTGCTTACGACTTCTGCGCAGTACTGTATTTGTCCATGTAGAGTGGAGAGAGAGTTTATAATTCCAATGGGAGCAGAAGATGTTGGGAGTGGTGAGGGTGGAGCACCACGGGAGGGGTATGGCACAGGTGGCAGAGAAGGAGTGTCAGGGGTGAGGTGGGAGGTGGCGGGTATAGACACACCCGGCCCTGAGACACCAGGCAAGGTCATTTGATTCCAAACAATTGGTTTATTGATCATTACAGATGCTTCCCACTTCCTCCCCTCTCCCTTCTCCCTTTTCCCAACCATGATTCACTCTTCCTGCCCCCTCCCACTCTCAGTTCACAGGAGAGGCCAATTTATCATCACTCATATATGTCATGAAATGTGTTTTTTTTCGCAGCAGTAGCACAGTGTAATACATAAAATTACTACAGTACTATGCAAAAGTCTTAGGCACCCTAGCTATATATATATATAGATATATATATATATATATATACCTAAAGCTTTTGCAAAGCACTGTATAATTTGTATCAGGTCAAAGATTATTGTGCTTGGATGTGACAAAGCCACTCAAATCATAGCTTCAATGTTTGAAGCAGTCATTTATATATGAATCATAAACACAAGAGATTCTGCAGATACTGGAAATCTAGAGCAACACATACAAAATGCTGGAGGAACTCAGCTGGTCAGGCAGCATCTATGAAGAGGAATAAATAGTCAACGTTTCAGGCTGAGACCCAATGAAGGGACTCAGAACTGACCTGCTGAGTTCCTCCACCATTTCAAAGCTCAAAGTAAATTTATTGTCAAAGTCTGTATACTAAAAACAACCTTGAGATTTAGTTTCTTGCAGGCATCTGCAAATAAATAGAGAAGTACGATAAAATCCATGAAAAGCCATACCAAACAAAGGCCAGCAAAGATCCAATGTGCAAAAGAGGACAATAATAAAATGTAAACAAATTATATAGAGAACATGAGCTTCAGAGTTTTTGTGTGTGTTCCTCTCTATTTATATAACAATGTTTTGATTGGTCACATGGATATCAATGCATAAATCCTTCTCCAATGAGCCAGCCCGAGGTCAGCGGACACCTCGGTTAACGGTAGAGGTTCACAGCGTACAAAGGGTTAGGAACCCCTGACCTAGTGCTTTCTACCTACCAGTCTTTTCAACATCAAGTTCAAGCTTATTGTCATCTGACTGTACACATATACCAGGGGTGATTGATAAGTTTGTGGCCTAAGGTAGAAGGAGTCAATTTTAGAAAACCTATGCATGAGTTAATAACTCTTCGCCTTCTACCTTAGGCCATGAACTTATCAATCACCTCCATGAGTTATTAACTTCAAACTTCCTGCATAATCACTCAAAGAGTTGAACTGAACGTGCATGTAACGAGAGCTGTATAACTCATCTCCTTCTACTTTAGGCCACGAACTTATCAATCACCCCTGCTGTGGACACTTTCTGGAGGACCCAAGATCCGTATGCTCCACGACCGCTGGACTAAGTGTGTAAATGTAGGAGGAGACTATGTTGGAAAATAAATGTGTTAGGTTTTCTAAAAGTGACTCTTTCTACCTTAGACCATGAACTTATCAATCACCCCTTGGACAACCAAATGAAACAACATTCCACTGGATCACGGTGTACCAGCACAACATATATCACACACAGCACAGCAAACAAAATATTACCATATATAAGTTAATAAAATATAATTCAAAAAGCATGTAGTGCGCAGCACAGGTGAACAGTAAGCAGCTCGCTGTCCTCGTGACGAGGCCTCAGTGCGGTTCATCAATCATTCCTACCTTGACATTTTTCCTTCCATTGCTAAAGCTTGTTTCCTAGGAAACATGTAAAGATAATAAAAGGTAAGAAATATAGAGTTTGTTGCATATTCTCCCAGCACTGAAATACAACACAGAACAGAACAGCATAGTACAGGCCCTTCGGCCCACAATGGTGTGCTAACCTTTTCACCCATTTTAAGATCAATCTAAACCTTCCCTCCTGTGTAGCCCTTCATTTTTCTGTCATTCATGTGCCTATCTTAGTCTCTTGACTGTAGCTAATGTATCTGCCCGGGAAGAGCATTCCACATAATTACCACTCTTGGTGTAAAAACATACCTGTGACTTCCTCCCTAAACTTTCCTCCAATCATTTTAAAGTTATGCCCCTTAATAAAAATATTATACCATAATTATTCCCAACTTTAATGCTTGGAAGAATTCTAATTTGCAGACTCTTTGATCACCAAATATTGTCAATTCAAGTTTGAATATAGAGTTTTACAACAGTATATGGATACCAGCCCTTCGGCCCAATCATTTCATACTGACAATGGTGTCCGCCTATCTAGTCCCAATTTCCTGCATTTGACCCATTACCGTGGTTAGATCCAGGGTAAAATACCTGTGGTACGGAATAGGGTGAGCTGCCTTAACATTTTCAACAGCATGGCAAGGTGGTAAGTGAGAGAAAATTCTTGGAACTAACATATACAATAAAATTTGCATTTTTTACATTGTTTTAATTTGCATCTATTTATCAGAGCTTTGTAGATCTAATTCATTAGGAATAAACCTACTGAATATTAATATGACATTGTTGACATTATTCAACATCACCATTGATTTTAAAATTAGACCATAAGCAGACATAGGAGCAGAATTAGGCTATTTGACACATGGAGTCTGCTCCATCATGGCTGATTTCCTATCCCTCTCAGCCCCATTCTCCTGCCTTCTCCCCGTATGCCCTGAATAAAGCTATAAGACATAGGGTCTTGTAAGTAGCTGGAGAAGGAGAGAAGAGTTAACCTAAAGTGGTAGATATTTTGGAGAATGTAATTAATGCTCTACTTGGGCAGTGTGGTAGTTAGTGTGACCCTTTACAGTGCTGATGACCGGGTTCAATTCCCACCGTTGTCTGTGAGGAGTTTGTACTTTCTCTCCATGACCACATGGGCTTCCGCCAGCTGATCCGCTTTCCTCCCACATCCCAGAAATGTACATTAGAGTTGGTGAGTTGAGGCTGTGGCCTTGTTGTCACCCGTAACATAGTGACACTGCAGGCTCCTCCCAGCTCACCCTCGGAATGTGTTGCTCATTGATGCAAACAAAGTCTTTCACTGCAAGTTTTGACATACATGTAACAAATAAAGCTAATTTTGTCTTTATAAAGGAAGTCTACACACCTGCAATTTTGTTCCATTCTTCTGACGACATCCATCCACCACAAGAAGGTGGCATTATCTCTAATAATACAAGCACAAGCCAATTGTTGAAACGTTCACATTGCTGGTGATTGTCCAGCACGCCCAATATTGACAGGAAACCTGTGTGGGAGAGTCTTTAAAGTAGAAAAAGCTGTAGCACTGGCTCAGTTCCACTCTCTCGAGAACCGCCTCCCAGCCCAATGGATTTCACCGGAGATCTCATCCGCCCAGTCCGCCAGAGCTGACTTCGCATGCTAGGACAGGTGGCGCTCTCACTGGAGTATGAGGCCGCCAGCTACCCTCACCTCGTTTAATCCGCCTCTTCAAGAGGTGTACCAGGGTGTGGCCACTGTCACATGCAATCAGATTAAAGGTGAGTGAGCTTCCCCTTCACCAGAAGTGCCACCCCTCCTTGGACACCTACCCCTCCCTGGTGCTACCCCATACACCCCCATTGCTAGATCTGAACAAATATTGTAGACTGAATAAAATACATCATAGAGCAAACTCTTCGCTAAATGGTGACCATAAATGTCAAGAATTATAACTCGATGTATTGAGTGAAGGAGTTTGGATGTTATGTTGAAGTTGTACTGTATAAAAGAAAGATGTTGGTTCAAGATACATTTATTATCGAAGTATGTATGTAGTATATAGCTCTGAGATTCGCTTTCTTCAGACAGCCATGAAACAAAGAAACACCATGGGAGCCATTCAAAGATAAACATCAACCACCACCCCCCCCCCCCCACACGCATAAAAACAAATCACTCAAACGGCAACAAGAAGCCTAATTTGGAGTATTGTGTACAGTTACAGTCATCTACCTACAAGAAAGATGTCAATAAATTTGAAAGTGTTTCTGATGTAACCAAGAAACTGGTACATTTTTACATTCTACATGGTCTTGTTCTAAAATTCAACCTTTTTGGACAAATTTAAGACTTTTATTGGAACAAATTACGGGAATACAACTTCCTCATAATCCAATATTACTTTTACTAGGTGATATTGAAGGGACAAAACCGAAACTCAAACTAAATAAATATCAGAAAGAATTCATAAAAATTGCACTGGCTGTAGCCAAAAAGGCTATTGCAATTACTTGGAAATCAGATACATATTTAAGTATAGATTGTTGGAAAAAAGAAATCTATGGCTGTATTCCATTAGAAAAAATTACTTATAATTTAAGGTATAAATATGAAACATTTTTGAAAATTTAGGGCCCTTATTTACAAAAGACAGGATTAAATATATAGGTGCTCTGAAGATGAAATAATTGGCTACTTGGGGAAAGAAATAAATATATATACTAAAGTTATTAAGAACTCCATGGAGCATGTGGAGACCTTCCAACAACCAGGCACTCTTTCTTTCTTTTTTTTCTTTCTTAATTTTTCTTTTTCTATATAGGGAAGTTAGGGGGGAGGGGTTAAGGGGAGGGGGGAAGAGATATATACTTTTTTTTCTACACTTGTAATCATTTAAAAATGCAATTAAATAAAATTTTAAAAAAAATAAAAATAAAATAAATTTGAAAGAGTACAGAGAAAATTTACAAGGATGCTGTCAGGACTTGGGGACCTGAGTTACCGGGAAAGGCTGAATAGGATAGCACTTTATTCCCAGTAGTGTAGGAGAAAAAGGGGAGATTTGATAGCGGTATACAAAACTATGAGAGGTATAGATAGGGTAAGTGCAAGTATACTTTCTCCACTGAAGTTGGGTGGGACTACAACTAGAGGTCATGGGTTAAGGGTGAAAGGTGAAACATTTAAGAGAATGTGAAAGGGAATTTGGTCACGCAAGTGTGGAGTGAACTGCCAGTGGTGGATGCAGGTTCGACTTCAACATTTAAGAGAAGTTTGGATAAGTACATGGACAGGAGAGGTGTGAGGGGCTATGGTTCAGGTGCAGGTTAATGGGACTAGGCAGAATAACAGTTTGGCATGCAATAGATGGGCCAAAGGGACTGTTTCCGTGCTGTGGTGCTCTATGACAGTGAGTCTAAGAACAGTTTGCCCAACATGGAGTTTTGTAGCTTGGCAATGGCATCGTTCAGAGATTCCTGAATGCAAATACAGAAAACCTTGAGTTCCACTATTTATCAGCAGTGGAAATGTCATGGCCAGTCCTCAATCATAGAAGCACTTCAGAGAGTGTGTTTTCACTCTGATAAAACACGTGGAATCAGCCACAAAGAACTGCAAAATATTTCCCCTGTTCCATTCAACCACTTGGACAATGGCCAGAGATGACATCAAGTCCGTAACTCCCTCAGTTTTGGCAGCTGTTACTTAGCTTTCACGATTAACGAGGAAAGGATTGCTGGCTGTTTTATAACAGCTCAATTGTTATTAATGTGTTGCACTAAAACTTTTTTTTAAAAGGAAGCTATTTACGAATCCTACTTTTCATGTGGGTTATTGCTTAGCACTGTGAATGCCAAATGGGTCCTTGGTTTTCTGTTTTATATTATCTTTTAAATCACTTTGATTTCACAAACTTTGTAAAGATTGTTGATCCTACTATATTACTTGGAATAGGCTTTATTTTACACACTATCAGAATCTGAATCAGACACAGGTTTTATATTTACAACAGAGGTTGATATGTTCTTGATTGCTCAGGGCATGAAGGGATATGGGGAGAAGGCAGGAGATTGGGTTTGAGAGGAAAATTGGGTCAGCCATGATGAAATGGCAGAGCAGACGCGATGGACTATATGACTTTATTCTGCTCCTATATCTGATGGTCTTATGGTCTTAATATTACTGGCATATGTCGTGAAACTTGTTGTTTCTTGGTAGCACAACATTACAATAAATAATAATAAAAAATATAAATTACAATAAGAAATATTTTAAAATTTCATTAAGTAAGCAGTGCAAAAGGAGAGCAACAAAAAAAAATAGTGAGGTAGTGTACATGGATTCATTGTCTATTCAGAGATTTGATGGCAGAGGGGTAGAAAATGTTCCTAACATGTTGTGTGTGTGTGTTCTTCTATACCTCCTCTTTGATGGTAGCAATGAGAAGAGGGCATGATGGGGATCACTTAATGATGCATGCCACCTCTTTTTGAGGCATTTCCTTTCGAAGAGTTCCTCGATACAGGAGAGGCTAGTGCCCTTGAAGGAGCTGGCACTGTTTACAACTTCCTGCAGCGTTTTCCAATCCTGTGCAGTTTCACTGCCTACCAGGCAGTGATGTGACCAGCCTTTCACAGTGTACCTGTAGATGTTTGTGAGAGTCTTTGGTGTCGTACCAAGTCTCCTCCAATTCTTAATAAAATATAGCAGCTGTTGTGCCTTCTTTGTAACTTCACTGATATGTTGGACCCAGGATAGATCCTCACAGATGTTGACATCCAGAAACTTAAAACTATTCACCTTTTTCACTACTGATACCTCAATGAAGATGGAGTGTGCTCCTTCGACTTCCCTTTCAAGAAGTCCACAATCAACTCCTTCATCTTATGGTCATTGAGTGCAAGGGTATTTTAGTGTCACCGCTAAACCAGCTGATCTATCTCACTAATAAATTATTGTTGTTTCTCCTCTCACCACTTTTCTTCTCAACTTCCCAACAGCTTCCTTCTGGTGCTCTTTGCCTTCCCTTTCCTCAATTGCCCATTGTCCTCTCCTAGAAGATCACCACACAAAACACTGGAGGAACTCAGCAAACCAGGCAGTATCTCCTATCAGGTTTCTTTTTCTTCAGCCCATTACTCCATCCACCCATCACCACCTTGCTTCTTATTTCATCTCAACTCCTCCATCCACTTTCCTGATCATGTTGTCTCACCCATCACCCCACTCCTCCCACTCCATGTACTCCTCCTCACACTCCTCCCACTCCTTGTACTCCTTCCCCTCCTCCCGCCTTATTTTGACGTCTTCCTTTCCAGTCTTGATGAAGGGTTTCAACCCAAAACATAGACTAATTATTCACTCCATAGATGCTGCCTGACCCGCTGAGTTCCTCCAGCATTTTGTGTGCTGATCAAGATCTGTGGCGCCTCCTGTGCTTATATAGTAATCATTGATCACCACACACCCCACCCCAATTTGTACAATTATTCTAATAATTCTTTGTCTTCAGCTCTATTCAGACCATACACCCTGATGGAGTTTGTTCAAGTTCAAGTTTATTGTCATAGACCTACTTACACAGGGTAGAAAGACCACAGAAAAGCTTTTTCCAGCAGCAGCAGATCCGTTCCATTTAATGGTCACCCCCTTACGAGCTCCAAGTTACAATTGTCAGCTCCACACCTCAATGCACAATTTGCCTTTTCTAAACCAATTATTTCCCTGGCATGTTACCAAATGCCTTCTGGAAATTATTAATGGAATATCCACACAATCTGCTTTATCTGTGCACCTTGCTATCTCCTGAAATTATGAAATTCACAAAGCCGCTGACAAAACTAAGATGGCATCATTGATTAGATCATGTTTACAAACCCAGGTGGTATCATTGATTGGTCCATGTTAATAAATAAGTTTTCCAATTTGATCTGATCAAATTAACTTGAGGACTTACACTTTGATCTCTGTAAAGCCTCATGAATCTGTAATGTTTAAATGTTTAAGATAGATATCCATCAACGACTTACATAACTCATAATCCAGTGGGTCAAACAAGTGCACAGGAAATTCTCAATAGAACCGTGTAGAGTCTGTTTCAATGCAGCCCAGTCCATCACAGGCAAAGCCCTCCCCACCATTGAACACATTCGCAAGTAGAATAACCATAAGGAAGCAGCATCCATCATCAAGGATCTCCACCATCCAGTCCGTGCTCTCTTCTCACTTCTTGCCATCAGGAAGGAGGTACAGGAGCCTGTACCTGGTCCCACACACCAGGTTCAGGAACAGTTATCAGCCCCCAAACATCGGGCACCTGAACCAGTGTGGATAATTTCACTCACCTCAACATTGAACAGATTTACTTTGAACTTGGATTTTAGAGGAGCACTGCAATAAAGATGGAAAATACTCAGCAAGTTAGGCTGCATCCCTGGAAAGAGAAACAATTTAGGAACGTTCATCTGAAATGGGAAGGAGAGAAGTAAGTTTGTACTAACAGGATACTTTTTCCCCTTTCTCTTTCGGAGGAGACAACTTGTGGCTGTGAATTAACTCTTGCCTCACCCCTCCTTCTCAGCTCTTCATACTGGCTACCTACCCTCTAAATGTTCAATCCTGGCACACTGACACATTGACCATTCCTTTTGCTCCACAGATGTTGCTTGATCCACTGAGTTCTTCCAGCAATTTGTCTGTTTTTGGTCTAGGGTCCAGCATCTGCAGTCTCTTGTTTGTTGCCGTTCTTTATTTCTGTCCTTCCCAGATCTGCTCAAAGATTGTGGACATGAAACTGATGAAAGGACTTGGCCTGAAATGTCAACTGTTTATTCCCCTCCATAGATGCTGTCTGGCCTGTTGAGTTCCTCCATCATTTTGTGCATGTTCCCCTGGATTTCCAGCATCTGCAGAATCTCTTTTGTATGTGGAACTGAAAATTTCTCTCCATTTGACTCTCCTTCCCTCAGGAGGAAGACTATTCTATGAAATAGATACTTCAATATGTTGAAACTACCAAAATAAAGAAGGTATAAACTCAAGAGATTCTGCAGATGCTGGAAATCCAGAGCCGCATGTACAAAATGCTGGAGGAACTCAGCAGGTCAGGCAACGTCTATGGGCAGGAATAGACCGTCAGGTGCTGGGTCGAGATTATTCCCCTCTTTAGATGCTGCCTGACCTACTGAGTGTTTTCAGTACAGGCATTACTGTTTCCCATTTGGTAACAAAAAGGGATGTCTGCCCAACTGGCTTAAAGATTGAATGCCTCTTCCTACTAATGAGTAACGTCTCTGTGACATATACACTCAGTCGCTACTTTATTGGATACAGCTCTACACTTGCTCATTAGTGTAAATATGTGGCAGTAACTCAATGCATAAAAGCACGCAGACATGGTCAATAGCTTTAGTTGTTGTTCAGACTAAACATCACAATGGGGAAGAAATGCGACTTTGACTGTGGAATGATTGTTGGTGCCAGATGGAGTGGTTTAAGTATCTCAGAAACTGCTGATCTCCTGGGATTTTCACACACACACAACAGTTTATAGAGAATGGTGTGAAAAACAAAAATCACCCAGAGAGCAGCAGTTCTGTGGGCGAAACCATCTTGCTAATGAGAGAGATCAGAAGAGAAAGACCAGACTGGTTCAGTCAGACAGAAAGGTGGTGATAACTCAAATAACCATGCATTACAACAGTGGTGTGCAGAAGTGCATCTCTGACCATACATGACGTCAAATCGTGAAGTGGATGGGTTACAGCAGCAAAAGATCACAAAAATATACTCAGTGGCCACTTTATTGGGTACAGGAGAAAATGCATAAAGTGGCCACTGAGTGTGTATCTCACATGAGGAACTGAGATGCAGCCTACCCTGGGATTGTGTACATATGCCTGGCAGACTAATGGTTCAGTTCTGCTACCCGATTCACCACATCAATAGCCCTAAGTGAAGACCCTGGCAAGAATGCTTGGCAGAAATGTAAGCAATACCAAATTATTAACAAAAAAACCTCAGTCTTAATTACCTGTTGATTCTTTTTACTTCTCAGGCAGCCAACTTTTATCTTTTCTCTACTTGGGAGAGATTTTACAGCAGATTTCCTCTCAGCCTGCTCAATCTACCTTTATACTTCCGAATTCTTGAAGGTTATATTCTGTACTCTACCTTTCTTTATCAATCTCGCTTTCGATCAAATGTCCCTGTTGATCTATTGAACCCAAGCCTGTCACACTCCTGGTAGGTGCATATTTAGTCTATGTCTTTTCGGTTTCATACTTAATTAACCTCCAGCCAATTAAACCGAGCTCTTTTCCTTGCATCCCACTAAAATTAAACTAATTTACAGACCAACACTTTTGTTTTCAACACATCTTTTTTCTTTATCATTTTTCAATGTGAATCTAATTAACTTAGGGATGTTATTCCCCCAAGCATTCTTTGTAGCGTCGGTTTGTTTGTTTGTCTTGTGTTGACTCACAGTGCCTTTTGCAGCTTTGCATTTTTGCTTGTTCTTTATGCAATAAATTGTCTTTGATGTATTAGCAGAATCTAACCTCCAAGTTCACCATTATTGTAATCCTCTTTCAATGATAAATCTCATCATCAATTCTCATTAATGTCGCAGATCTGTTATTGTATTTTTAAGCAAGAAAATTTCTACAGATGTACCCATCAGAGTTCAACATTCAAAGTAAAATGATTATCAAGGTACATATATATGTCATCAAATACAACCCTGAGATTCATTTTCTTGTGGGTATTCACAGTAGCTGCAGAGGAATTCAATAGGTCAGGGATTCCCCACTTTTTTATGCCATGGATCTCTACCAAGGGGTCTGTGGACCTCAGGTTGGGAACCCATGCAAAAGAATCAATGAAAAACCTCACACAACATAGACAGACCAACAATCAAAATGCAAGTACAAAACAAAATAATAATAATAAATAAATATTGAAAATGTGAGCTGGAGAGTCCTTGGAAGTGAGTCTATAGTTGTGCAATCAATTCAGAGTTGATGTGAGTGAAGCTATCCATACAGGTTCAGGAGCCTGATGGCTGAAGGGAAATAACTGTTTCTGAACCTGGTACCATGTAACTGCGGGCTGCTGTACCTTCTTCCTGATAGCAGCAGTGAGAAGAGAGCATGGTGGGGGTCCTGATATGATATCTATTGCAAATGAAGATATTCTTTCTGCTAGAATGCCAAATATAATCTTCCCCTCTGCATTCAGGAGTGAAATTGGTCGGAACTGATTCAATGTAATAGAAATCTCTTCCTTTGGGATGTGTACTCCTTCAGCCTCACTCCATGACAAAGGAACAACACCTTGTCTCCACACCACCTTTCACAATCTCCACAAGTATTTCCTCAGCTCTTCACGCTTCTTGAACACCTTATACAGCACTCCACTAGGTCCTGGCACTGAACCTGACCTTGCCTTTCTGATGAACCACTCGATGTCTGCCAGTTCTGCCCAGCCACACAGTCATCGGCATAGAGAGAGCAGAGCAGTGGGCTAAGCACACATCCTTGAGGTGTGCCAGTGTTGATTATCGGTGAGGTGGAGATGTTATTACCGATCCGCATAGACTTGGTAGTATGATGTATTATGAGTTGTTCGGGCTCCTCTTCTCCCACAAGCTAAAGGCCATAACCCAGGAGATGTGGGTACTTTGCCATATTAGTGATATGTGATCTAAACTTAATTTAAAGATAAAAATTCTTAATGATGGAGATTAGCTTTAATTATCACATGCAAATAAAAGCAACGAAACACAGAGGGAAATATGTTGTTTGTGTTAACAACTAACACAGTCAGAGGATGTGATGGGGCAGCCCGCCAGTGTCACCATAATTATGGCGTCAACATAGCATGTCCACAACTTACTGACCCTAACTGTCTAACTTTTTTGGATTGCGAGTGGAAACTAGATCACCTGCAGGAAATCCATACAGCCACAAGGAGAATGTACAAACTCTTTGTTGACACCAGTTGGAATTGAACCTTGGTCACCGGCATTGTAAAGCATTACACTAACCATGTCATGCGCACAAGAACGTATATGCACAGGTGCAATGAAAAGATGACTTACAGCACCATCACGGGCACATAACATGTCATCATCACATTCTGTGCCGTGTCATATGACGTGGGCAATCATGGTCTTAGCCATGATTGTTCTTGGCAAATCTCTCTACAGAAGTGGTTTTCCATTACCTTCTTCTGGGCTGTGACTTTACAAGATGGGTGACCCCAGCCATTATCAATACCCTTCAAGGATTGTCTACCTGGCGCTAGTGGTCACATAACCAGGACTTGTGACAAAACATAACATATAGCACACGCAGAATGCTGGAGGCACTCAGCAGGTCAGGCAGCATCTATAGAGGGGAATAAACTTTCAGGCCGAGACTCCTCATCAGGACTGGATAGGAAGGGGAAAGTTGCCAGAATAAGAAGGTGGGGGGGTGAGGAAGGAGGACTAGCTCGAAGGTGATAAGTGAAACCAGCTGGGTGGGGGTGAGGATCAAGTAAGAAGCTACCTGGTGATTGGTGGGAAAGTAAAGGCTGGAGAAGAAGACATCCTACAGAAGAGGAGAACCTGAGTTCAGCTCACTACTCTACAAGGTTTATTCACGTCAGTGCTGAAGTGACTCTGCGCCTGTGGCCCACAACCATCAGCACTTGCCTCAGCGCTGAATTGGCTCCATCTCTGTGGATTCACCTTCAGGGTCTCTGCGGTTCATGGTCTGTGTGCTATTTGTTTACGTTTTTATTGTCTGCACAATATGATTTTTTCCACTCATCTTTGATGCATGTTTTTTATTGTGTTTCTCCATGTTGTGGCTGCCTGCAAGGAGACAAATCTCAAGGTTGCATACATACTTTGATAACAAACGTACTTTAAACTTTGAATTTGAGGAGATTGGGCCATGGGAGAAAGGGAAGGAGGATGTAACATACAAGCAGCGCTCACAAGAAAACCATCAATTAAGTACAAATTATACACAATCTTTCCAAGAAAGGGCAACAAAAAAAGTCCTTTTGTGATCACAGTGTTGATTACCTGTAGTGATTAGGATCGTGCTGGTCTACTCTTTGAGGTAGCATAGCGAAAAGCCTTGCTCTCCTGTTGAAGTAGTGCAAACTTCTTGGCTTTGCACCTACCCCACCTCCTGTCTGCCACATTTCAACTGTCCCATCCAAGCCAATCAGCATTACATTCTGACTGGTAACAGTCTAAAGAAATAATAGATCAGAGCTTGAAGAGGGAGACACTCAAATCAAAAGAGGGAAATGCAGAAGGAACAATTACTGAAGGGGAACTATCCCTGACGTATGGAAACAACAATTCAAACTCAGCGACCAGGAAGACCTGCCTGAGAAAGAATGATAAGGGGAAGCATCATCATTTACCTGAGAGGTAACTTCTTTGCACAGAGGGCAGAGACTTCCTAGAACGAGCTGTCGGAGGAAGTGGTCGAGGTGGCTACAATTGCAATATTTAAGAGGAATTTGGATAGGTACATGGAAGGGAGGGGCTTAGATGATTGTGGAACCACCAAGGAGAGTGTTGTGGTCAGCACAGTTCTGTTGGGCCAAATGGCCTGTTCAAGTCCAGTCAAGTCACTTGTTATTGTCAATTCGACCATAACTGCTGGTACAGTACGCCGTAAAAAGAAGATAATGTTTTTCAGGACCATGGTGCTACATGAACAATAAAAAAACTACACTGAACTACGTAAAAACAACATGCAAAAAAACCACACTAGACTACAGACCTACCCAGGACTGCATAAAGTGCACGAAACAGTGCAGGCATTACGATAAATAATGAACAAGACAATAGGCACAGTAGAGGGCAGTAAGTTGGTGTCAGTCCAGGCTCTGGGTGTTGAGGAGTTTGATGGCTTGGGGGAAGAAACTGTTACATAGTCTGGTCGTGAGAGCCCGAATGCTTCAGTGCCTTTTCGCAGATGGCAAGAGGGAGAAGAGTTTGTATGAGGGTGCATGGGTCCTTCATAATGCTGTTTCCTTTGCGGATGCAGCGTGCAGTGTACATGTCCGTGATGGCAGGAAGAGAGACCCCAATGATCTTCTCAGCTGACCTCACTATCTGCTGCAGGGTCTTGCGATCCGAGATGGTGCAATTTCCGAACCAGGCAGTGATGCAGCTGCTCAGGATGCTCTCAATACAACCGCTGTAGAATGTGATGAGGATGGGGTGTGGGAGATGGACTTTCCTCAGCCTTCACAGAAAGTAGAGACACTGCTGGGCTTTCTTTGCTATGGAGCTGGTGTTGAGGGACCAGGGACCAGGTGAGATTCTCCGCCATTGAACACAAAGAAATTCAGATGTTCAGTGGAGAGTGGTCGCTCTGTGCCCTCCTGAAGTTAACAACCATCTCTTTTGTTTTGTTCACATTCAGAGACAGGTTGTTGGCTCTGCACCAGTCCATTAGCCGCTGCACCTCCTCTCTGTAAGCTGACTCGTCGCTCTTGCTGATGAGACCCATCACAGTCGTGTCATCGGCGAACTTGATGATGTGGTTCAAGATGTGTGTTGCAGCACAGTCGTGGGTCAGCAGAGTGAACAGCAGTGGACTGAGCACGCAGCCCTGGGGGGGCCCCCGTGCTCGGTGTGATGGTGTTGGAGATGCTGCCTCCAATCCGAACTGACTGAGGTCTCCCAGTCAGGAAGTCTAGGATCCAGTTGCAGAGGGAGGTGTTCAGGCCCAGTAGGCTCAGCTTTCCAGTCAGTTTCTGAGGAATGATTGTGTTGAATGCTGAACTGAGTGGCACGGGTGTTCGAACAGCATTCGAACGTACGTGTCTTTTTTGTCCAGGTGGTTTAGGGCCAGGTGGAGGGTGGTGGCAATGGTGTCGTCTGTTGAGCGGTTGGGATGATACACGAACTGCAGGGGGTTCAATGAGGGGGGCAGCAGGGTCTTGATGTGCCTCATGATGAGCCTCTTCAAACACTTCATGATGATGGATGTGAGTGCAACGCGACAGTAGTCACTGAGGCAGGACACTGAAGACTTCTTCGGCACGGGGACGATGGTGGCGGCCTTGAAGCACGTTGGAACGTTGCTCTGCTTTATGACTTTATAACTCTAAATGCCATAAGGCCATAAGAGGTAGGAGCAGAGTTAGGCTCCCTGGCCCATCAAGCTTGCTCTGCCATGACTGATCCATTTCCACCACCTGCTTTCTCCTCATGTCACTTCATGCCTTGACTAATCAAGAGTCTGTTAACCTCTGCCTTAAATATACCCAGCGACTGGTCCTCCACTGCCACCCGTGACAACGAATTCCAGAGATTCTCCACTCTCTGGCTAAAGAAATTTGTTCTCATCTCCATTCTAAAAGGACACCCCTCAATTCTGAGGCTTTGCCCTCCAGTCTTGGATCTCCCCCACCAGTCCCTCTCCACATCTGCACTGTCGAGACTTTTCAACATTCACAAAATGCTGGTGGAACACAGCAGGCCAGGCAGCATCTATAGGGAGAAGCGCTGTCGACGTTTCGGGCTGAGACCCTTGGTGTTTGAATTTCCAGCATCTGCAGATTTCCTCGTGTTTGCTCTTTCAACATTCGATAGGTTTCAACGAAGTCACCCCTTAATCTTCTGCATTCCAGTGAATAGAGGCCCAGACCCATCAAACACTCCTCATTTGACAAGCCTTTCAATCCTGGAATCATTTTCATAAACCTCCTTTGAACCCTTTCCAATATTGGCGCATCCGTTCTTAGATAATGGGTCCAAAACTGCTCAATACACCAGTGCTTTATAACGCTCCAACATTCCATCCTTGCTTTTATATTCTGGACCTCTTGAAATGAGTGCTAACATTACATTTGCCTTTCTCGTCATCGATTCAACCTGCAAGTTAACCTTTAGGGAAGCCTGCACAAGGACTCCCAAGTCCCTTTGCACCTCAGATTTTTTAATTTTCTCTCCATTTAGAAAATAGCTTATGATTTCTTCTATCAAAACACATGACTGTGCACTTCCATGCTGTATTCCATGTGCCGCTCCTTTGCCTATTCGCCTAACCTAAGTCCTTCTGCAGCTTCTCTACTTCCTCAAAACTACCTGCCCCTCCACCTCTCTTCAAATCTTTTTTTGCCTCTTTTTCTACAAAATCCTTTCAGCCTCTGGCTCTTACAAGTTTAAAAACTTAATACACATCCCGTCAACCTTTTGTTCTTATAAGCTTTGTAACATAACAGAAGTAATAAAATTACACCATTTACAAACACTTTATTAAATCCAAGTGACCTCTGTGTTCGCAGCTGTTCCAATTACAGAGGCTTGCCCTTGCAGAATTCAAAAATCCGTTCAAAAATTGGTGATAAGGAATAAAATGTGCTGTCATGGAATTTATGTGGAAAAAGTAAGTCAACATTTTTTTCAACTTATGCTTTTTGACTCATGCGCAGATAATGTTGCTATAATCTATGATACGGCCTATTTTCTCAGAACAAAACCCTCCCTGTAATGTGGCAGTGCCTGTATGCAGTTGCACATTCTCTGTTAAAATTTACCCCACCTCAGAAGGGTCCTCTTCATCTTCTTAAGACTATCACCCCTTTTAGGGCATAGGCTGCCAACAGCAGCTCAGCAGAGTCCTTGGTCCTGAGCCAGTCTTTCAAGATGTCACCAGATGTAGCCCATCTTTGAAGACCTTTCCTCTCCCAGAGGTGAGGTCTTTGGAGCTTCTGTTGGTGCTTCTAGCTCCTTGGGGTTTCTAGCCTCATGACCAACCCTCCTCCTCCTTTTGCAGTCGGGCTTAGGACCATCCATGAGGGATTTACCTCAGAAGGGTGATGTGGGGTAGTAGGTATTTCCCTGGAGGTTAAGTATGAGCCTCATTTGTAATCACTAATGGAACTTTGTACTTTTCTCCCCTTTTGCCCGACTCTTAACATCCTTGCCCTGCTGTAGAGGAGTTTTCAATCCGTTTTCAACTCCACCGGAGGTCCGCTATTGTTATTAATTCCTGAAAGGGCTCAACCCTCTGAATCTCCCGTTCGTAAAACAAATTTGTCAGCTTGGAAAGATAAAAATGAGTGCACCAAGGTTGCTGATAGGAGCTGCATACAAAGTTGGCAGCACCTTAGCTCTTCAAGGCTGCAACATTCAGTTGGCCAATTTCTCACTCACAGCAGTCGCCTCAACAACATGGAACATTGTGTTCCGTTCTGGTCGCCTCATCACAGGAAGGATGTGGAAGCTTGAGACAGGGTCAACATCATCACCATGTTCTATGTCATATGACGTAGGCAATCTTGGTCATTTGACCATAATTGTTCTTGGCAGAGTTTTCTACGAAGTGGCTCGCCATTGACTTCTTCCGAGCAGTGTCTTTACAGCCATTATCAACAGACTTTAGAGATTGTCTGCCTGGCGTCAGTGGTCACATAACCAGGACTTGTGATGTGCACCAGTTGCTCATACGACCATCCACCACCTGCTCCCATGGCTTCGCGTGACCCTGATCGGGGAGGTGCTATGCCTTGCCCAAGGGTGACCTACAGGTTAGCAGAGGGAAGAAACGTCTTACACTTCCTTTCGAAGAGATATTTCTCTGCCCCGCCACCTGTTTAGAGAGGGTGCAGAGGAGATTTACCAGGATGCTGCTTAGGTTGGAATCTTAGCAGCATGGAACAGTGGGATCTTGGGATCCATGTCCATAGATGCCTCAAAGTTGCCATGCAAATTGATAAGGTTGTTAAGAAAGTATATGGTCTGTTGGCCTTTATTAGTTGTGGGATTGAGTCCATGAGTTAATGTTGCAACTCTATCAAAGCCTGGGTCAGACCACACTTGGAATATTGTGTTCCTGTCTGATTGCTTCATTGCACGAAGGATGTGGAACCTTTGGAGAGGGTGCAGAGGAGACTTACAGGAGCATCGCGGGACACGCAAGAACCTCCATTGTTGAAATGGATGGGCAACAGCAGCAGAAGACCGCATCGGGTTCCATTCCAGTACCTAATGAAGTGGCCACTGAGAGTATGTTACCACATACTGTATCACCCTGAGATTCATTTTCTGGCAGGAATTTGGAGGGAAAAGAGAAATATGATAGATTTTCATGAAAAACTAGACATAAACAAAGACTGACAAATAACTAATATGCAAAAGAAAACAAACTGTGCAAATAAAAAGTAATACTGAGAACATGAGTTGTAGTGTCTTTGAAAGTGAGTCCATGGGTCGAGGTGAATGGAGTTGTCCACACTGGTTCAGGAGCCTGATGGTTGCAGGGTAATAACTGTTCCTCAACCTGCTGCTGTGTTGGAGCTAAGGTTTCTGTTCCTCATGCCCAATTGGAGAATTAAGATGCGAGCATGGCCTGGATATCAAGGTCTTTGATGATGGATGCTGCTTTTTTGTCTCAGTGCTCCTTGTAAATGTGCTGAGTGGTGAGGGGGTCTTTGCTTGTGGTGGACTAGGCTGCATCCAATGCATCTCCCACTTTCTGTAGTCTGGGCGTTGGTGCAGCAATCACACAGGTTACTCCCACTGAGCATCTATAAATGTGTGTCAACGTTTTTTGGTGACATGCTGAATCCACGCAAACTTCTCTGTGACAACATTTACAAGCTCGTACCAGAACTAATCCTCAACTATATCCTGAATCCTGTGCTCATTAGTTTGATTTCTGACAGCTAACCTGCATTGACACCTCCACTGGCAGCTCATTCTACACACACCACCCTCAGAGTGAAGAAGATACCCCTCAGTATAGTACAGGCCACCTGGGTTCAATTCCCACTGCTGCCTGTAAGGAGTTTGTATGTTCTCCTGGTGACCACATGGGTTTCCTCTGGGTGGTTCAGTTTCTTTCCACAGTCCAAAGAACTAGCAGTTAATAGGTTAATTGGTCATTGTAAATTGTCCCATGATTGGGCTAGGATAAAACCAGGGGGATTGCTGGGCAGTTCAGCTTGAAGGGCCAGAAGAGTCTATTGCATGCTGTATCTCAATAAATAAATTCCCCTTAAATATTCCACCTTTCACCCTGAACCTCTGACCTCTGGTTCTAGTCTCACCCAAACGGAGATTGTTCTTTGTCCATTTTTCATTCGTTTTTCACTTTACGACTCTAACTACCTGTGATGCTACTTTCAAGGAATTTCCAGATCTCTATATCCAGATCCACTGGGAGAAGTCAGGAAATAAGGGCTGAGAAGAAGACTTGAATGGCCCAAAAGACTTGATGGGCTGAATGGCCAAATTCTGCTCCTACATCTTTCGATGTTACGGCCTTTTCCCGACTGGAGAAATTGAATCCAGTACAAACTTCCTGAGCTAAGGTTGGGATACAGTACTGTGAAAAAGTCTTAGGCACATCTATATAGCTAAGGTGCCTAGACTTCTGCAAAGTACTGTATTTGTCAATGTGGAGCGGAGAGCGAGTTTGTAAATATGTTGGGAATGGCAAGGATGGAGCGCTGAGGGAGGGATGTGGGGCAGATGGCAGAGAAAGAGTACCGGGGGCAGGGGAGTAGGGGTGGGTTGGGGGTGGAGCATGTGCAGACAAACCCAGGCCTGCAAGTTCACTTGATTAAGAGCCATGCCAAATTGGAAAGGCTGGGTCCAGGACAAATCAGGGCAGTGATTTGAGCATATTGAGGTGATTGAACCCGATGTTTGGACGTCAGTTTAGGTGCCAGACCAAATTGAAAAGGTCAAGGTGTCAGGGCCTGAGGTGAGGGATGGCCAGCTTAGTTCATTGATCCATGACTTAACTCTGCGCTGAACTATGGGACTCTATTTGCAGACTTCAGTTCTCACGTCACTCTTTTCTTGTGGTTACTGTCTGCCCGGTGTGCTCTCTTCTCTCTGCATATTGGGTGTTTGATGGTCTTTCTTTAATGGGATCTTTTATTTTTATGGGTTCTTTTTTTCCTAGCATGATGTGTTTTCTTCGCTGCATATTGGATATTTGACAGGTTTTTTTTAATGGTTTCTTTTGGGTTTCGTTGTTTGTGGCTGCCTGTTAGGAGACAAATCTCAAGGTTGTCCAATGTATACCTCTTTGATAATAAATGCAATTTGAAATTTGATTACAAACAATTGGTTTATTGATCATTACAAAATGTCTCTCTGGTGCTTCCCACTCCCTCCCCTCTCCCTGCCCCCTTCCCACTCTCAATCCACAATAGAGACCCATATCAGAATCAGGTTTATCATCACTCACCTATGTCATGAAATTTGGTTTTTTTTGTTCAGTACAATACATAAAATTAATACAGTACTGTGCAAGAGTCTTCGGCACCCTAGCTGTATACAGTATATATGCCTGGGACTTTTGCACAGTTCTGTAAATCTCCAGCCCTAATGCTATCCAGGAACACATAATAGGATAGCAGTCTGTGTGTGTACATACTGGGAGATTGCTGTTTTCCAAGGTGAAACAGTCTGAACATAGAACAGTAGAGCACAACAGACCCTTCGGCCCACAATGTTGTGCTGAACCAATTTAATTAGTAATTAAACAGCTAACTAAACTAATTTCTTATGCTACAGAATGTCCATCCCCTTCCATTTTGCTCATGTTCATGCACCTATCTCAACATCGTCATCATCATATGCCATGTTGTCGTATGATGTAGGAGATTGGGGTCTTTCCACGGCCATGATTGTTCTTGGCAAACTTTTCTACAGAAGTAGTTTGTCATTGCCTTCTACCGGGCAGTGTCCTTACAAGACGGGTGACCCCAACCATTATCCATACTTCAGAGATTGTCTGTCTGGTGTCAGTGGTCACATAACCAGGTCTTGTGACCTGCACCGGCTGCTCATACGACCATCCACCACCTGCTCCTATGGCTTCATGGACCCTGATTGGGGGGCTAAGCAGGTGCCAACCTCACCCAAGGGTGACCTGCAGGCTAGCGGAGGGAAGGAGCACCTCACACCGCCTTTGGTGGAGATGTATCTCCACCCTGCCTATCTAAATATCTCTTAAAAGTCCCTAATGTATCTACGTCTACCACCTCCCCAGGCAGCGCATTCCAGGAACCCCCACACGCTGTGTTAAAAACTTGTCTTTCACATCTCCTTTGAATTTATCCCCCTCACCTTAAATGTATGCAATATTAGACATTCCAACTCTGGGGGGAAAAAAGGTGCTGTCTGTTACTCTATCTGTGCCTCCCATAATCTTATAAATCTCTCTCAGATCTCCCCTCAGCCTCCTCCATTCCAGAGGAAACAACCCGAGTTTGTCCAACCTCTCGGCATAGAACCTACTAATTCCATTGATTTCAGTGGCTCCAGGCCGGATGGAGGTGCTGAGAGAGATGGGGATGTAAACACGTTTTCTGCTGGGTGCCTCAGAAGGACAGAGGGTGGAAGAATTTGTGCCTTTCCGTGTGTGGGTGTGGACATGTCAAAGATCCGCAGTACAAATGAAGGGAACATTGCTTGCACTGCGTTTCCCACCATCTGAACTCTTGGAACACAGGATGCGGAAGATGCCTGCTGGGTCTAAACTAACGGGGGTCAGAGTTCAACAGAGTGGGCTCAGAGATAGAAAGATCAGGGAGGTTCCTGTGTGTAACTGGAGGACAGTCATGCATAGAATCCGAGAGAAAAATCTAGGATTTTGAAATCAACAGATGTGTTTAGAGTTATATTCATAGAGTCATTCTGCATCACGGCCTGGTATGGAAATACCGATGCGCAGGAATGGAAAAGTCTACAGAAAGCAGTGGATACAGCCTAGTCTATCTGAGGCAAAGGCCTCCTATCACTGAGCACATTGACAAGGAGCATCTAGAAAGAAACATCCATCATCAATGCCCCCACCATCCAGGTTACGCTCTCTTCTCACTGCTGTTATTGGGAAGGAGGTACAGCAGACTCAGGTCTCCCACCACCAGGTTCAAAACAGTTATTACCCCTCAACCATCAGGCTCCTGAACCAGTGTGGATAACTTCACTCACCTCAACACGGAACTGATTCCACAACCTACAGACTCACTTCGAAGGACTCTACAACTCAAGTTCTCTGAATTATTTATTTATTTGATGTTTGTTTGTTCATGTATTTATTATTTGTATATGTATAGTTTCCATAAATTCTATTGATCCCTTTATTTTCCTATAAATGCTTGCAAGAAAATGAATTTCAAGGTAATATGTGGTGACCTATATGTACTTGGATAATAAATTTACTGTGACTTTGACTTTAGAACAAGAGTCCAGCAGGAATGATAATACAGGTAAATGATAATGTTTAGAGAAGTCTGGATAGATTCCTGGATGAGAAATGTATGGAGGGCTATGGTCAAGGTGCAGGTCGATGGAATTGGGCTGAAGACCACGTTGGCATGAACTAGATAAGCCAAAGGGACTCTTCCTGTGCTGTAGACTCTGTGACCTTGACTAACCTGAATGATCACACATTTATTCAACCAGGGTATAGTTGGAGCTTAGAGCTAAGTCCAAAATAAGTTCTGTATTTCACTCATAGATCACCAAAATCCAAAACGCATCCCAACTAATCCTGGAAAGTGATGCTCCTCATGAAATCTTTAATGATAGCAAAATAAACCTATTATCTTTTCATCATCTTCTGCACAGACATTATAGGCCATAGGGCCAATTTCCTATCCTGCACTTTTCTAAACAAGTCCAATTGTCAAAAAAATTCACTAAAAATAACTTACTTAAGTAAGTTTGGTGATATAAAAAATATTCTAGCCCCCACTGAACAAACACTGAAACCTGTGCTTTGATTTGGTTTTGTCTTCTTCTCATGTTAATAAGTATTCCACAACCTATGGACTCCCACTGCCGATCCCATATTCAACCCTCATCTCCTCTGCCTGGAACTGGCCTTCTGGCAGACATAGGCGATAGGTGTTGAATTCTTCACTCTAGTTGCATGGAGCAACCACAATCACTGAAAGAAGCAGGGTCTGCAGGTCATTAGGTTATCAGCAACTACAGCTGGCTCCAATACAGATGAGGAAAAACTGGATTGACAGATGCTGACTGATCAGGTCGTATTCCCAGTGGTTTCTGTCCCATTTCAGAATTTCAGTGTCTGCAGGATTTATCCTTCAACCCTTCACTCAGCCACCTGCATGACTACATTCATCTCAGCACATAACATAACCTATGGACTCACTTTCCAAGGCTCTACAACTCATGTTCTCAGTATTACTTAATAATTTATTTTTATTATTTTGGGTTAAAATAATAACAGAAGGCCTTTGATAAGGTGCCGCACATGAGGCTGCTTAGCAAGATAAGATCCCATAGAATTACAGGGGAGTTACTAGCGTGGGTGGAGCATTGGCTGATAGTCAGAAAACAGAGAGTGGGAATAAAAGGATCCTACTCTGGCTGGCTGCCGGTTACCAGTGGATTTCCACAGGGGTCGGTGTTGAGACCGCTGCTTTTTACGATGTATGTCAATGATTTGGACTATGTGATTAATGGATTTGTGGGCTAACTTTGCCGATGATACAAAGAAAGGTGGAGGAGCAGGTAGTGTTGAGGAAACAGAGAGCCTGCCGAGAGACATAGATAGTTTAGAGGAATGGGCAAAGAAGTGGCAAATGAAATACAATGTTGGAAAGTGTATGGTCATGAACTTTGGTTGAAGAAATAAATGGGCAGTCTCTTATTTAGATGGGGAGAGAATTCAAAATGCAGAGATACAAAGGGACTTGGAAGTCTTTGTGCAGGGTACCATAAAGGTTAACCTCCAGGTTGAGTCGGTGGTGAAGAAGGCAAATGCAATGCTGGCATTCATTTGTAGAGGTAGATATAGAATATAAGAGCAGGGATGTGATGCTGAGGCTCTATAAAGCATTTGCGAAACCACACTTGGAGTATTGTGTACAGTTTTGGGCTCCTTACTTTAGAACGGATATACTGACATTGGAGAGGTTTCAGAGAAGATTCATGAGAATGATTCCAGGAATGAAAGGGTTAATGTATGAGGATCGTCTGGCAGCTCTTGAGTTCAGGAGAATGAGGGGGGATCTGATAGAAACATTCCAAATGTTAAAAGGCCTGAACAGATAAGATATGGCAAAGTTATTTTCCATGGTAGGGGATTCTAGGACAAGAGGGCACGACTTCAGAATCGAAGGACGTCCATTTAGAACTGAGAGGCGTAGAAATTACTTTAGTCAAGGGTGGTAAACCTATCGAATTTGTTGCCACGAGTGGCTGTGGAGGCCAAGTCATTGGGTGTATTTAAGGCAGAGATTGATAGGTTCTTGATTAGCCATGGCATCAAAGGGTTTGGGGAGAAAGCAAGGGAGTGGGGATGACTGGAAGAATTGGATCAGCCCGTGATTGAATGACGGAGCAGACTCGATGGGCCGAATGGCCTAATTCTGCTCCTATATCTTATGGTCTTATGGGTTTTTTTGTATTTGCACAGTTTGGTGTCTGTTGAACATTGGTTGTTTGTCCACCTTTGTTGTATGTGTTTTTATGTGTTCTATTGTGCCTCTTTGTATTTACTGTGAATGCCTGCAAGAAAATGTCTCAGGGTAGTATATGGTGACATATATGTACTTTTTGGGAGTTGTGGTGGAAATATATCTCTACCAAAGGAGGTGTAAGGTTCGCTACCCCTCCGCTGGCCTACAGGTCACCCTTGGGCAAGGTGTAGCATATCACAAGTCCTGGTTATGTGACCACTGAAACCAGGCAGACAACCTCTGACGAGTATTGATAATGGCTGGGGTCACCCGTCTTGGAAAGACACTGACCAGCAGAAGACAAGGACAAACCAAGGAAAAATTTGCCAAGAACAGCCATGCTTGTAAGACCATGATTGCCAACGTCACACAATATGGCACATAATGATGATGATAATAATATGTACCTTGAATTTTTGAACTTTGCTGTTCTGTTTTCAATAAGTACACAATAATTGTCCCTTTTTTCTGAGCTGTATTTCACAATCAGAACAATAAGCTATCAATTCAAGTAAACCAAAAGGTAATGCTTCAAAAAGTCAGCGTCCATCATTAAGGACTCCCACCACCCAGGACATGCCTTGTTCCCATCACTACTGTCAAAGAGGAGGTACAGGAGCCTGAAGACACACACTCAACAATTCAGGAACAGCTTCTTCCCCTCTGCCATCCATCCAATTTCTGAATGGACATTGAAGCCATGAACATTGCTTCACTACTTCTTAAATTTCTGTTTCTGCACTACTTATTTAATTTAACTGTTTAATATATATATTTACTGTAATTCACAGTTTTTTTCTATGCCATCATATATTGCATTATACTGCTCCCACAAAATTTCATGACACATGCTGGTGATATTAAACCTGATTCTGATTCCAATTCAATTATAAAGGACATTGGCAATTTTCTACACCTTGAGCATCTTTCAGTCAATTAGATTTTACAATGGTAATGTCCCACTTTATTTGCCTGAAGGATACATCATTTGTATTTATAGACGGGATATCAGATGTCAGTGAGCCATGCATCTCAGCAGCAACATGCTTTGAGGGAGGTTACACTCTGGCAGACTGAAGAGAGATTTGCAAACAAAGTGAGCCGACTAAATGACTTTTAACAGCCTCATTCATATTTTTGAATACGTACCTTGCCCTACTGAGAATGATATACATGCTGTCCTGTCTGATCGGCGGTATCAGTTAGCGTTCAGCTGCTTTGATCGTTCGGGTTGTCGCCCTGTTCAGCTGTGGTTTATTTCCATATTTTCTATTAAATCTTTGCGCTTTTCAACTTGTGCAAATTATATGATGTCTTTTATTTTTCAATGAGACACGACACGATTTGCATTGAGGGTATAAAAACAACACTGAACTCTGCTAAACCTGGAATTGACCTCACACGTCATTTAACACTGGTTCAGGGTCTCCTTGTAGTTTGTCCCATTTAATTCTTCATACAGCAATCAAAGCAATTTAAGAAGACTTGCTGGAAGAGTACAAGAGGTATAGATCGAGCATATAGCCATAGCCTTTTTCCCAGGACAGAAATGGCTAATACAAGGGGGCATTATTTGAAGGGATGTCAGAGGTAAGGTTTTTACAGAGAGCAGTGAGGGCATGGAACACCCTGCTAGAAGAGGCGGTGGAGACAGATATGTTAAGGGCACTTAAGAAACTCTTAGATAGGCACAGAAAAATAGAGAGTTATTAAAGAGGGAATGGTTAGATTGATCTTGGAGGTTAAAAGGTCAGCCAACGCGCTGGGCTGAAGGGCCTGTACTGTAATGTTCTATGTTCAGTATAAGCTAATACACATTGGTTATGTGTTGTGTCGTATGATCTTTCAGCAGCTGCTCAAACGGCCGTCCCCCAGCGGCTCCCATGGCTTCACGTGACCCTGACCAGCTTTGGGGTTGGGGAGGGGTGCTGAGTAGGTGTATCACCGTGCCCGAGGGTGGTCTACAGGAGAGCAGATGGAAGCAGCGCCTCACGCCTCCTTCGGTAGGGACCTATCTACACCGGGCGTCAGAGTTCAGAGTTCAATTAAGGAACTTCTATGCACTCCCCATGACCACGCAGGTTTCCTCTGGGTGCTCTGGTTTCCTCCCACAGTCCAAAACATATAGATTGGAAGGTTTTACCAAAACTGAACTCCCTAAGGTGCCTATTTAGTGACCCCCTATTTTATATATCATATATATTACGTTTGTATAATATTTTTATATATATATATTAAGTAATACAAAAAGAGAGCAAGTATAGTGAGGTACTGTTGTAATTTCGGGCAGGTGGGGCTCATCAGCCTTGGACGGCAGCCCCTCTAGGAGAAGCAAGACTCTGATTTTAAACCTCCACGGCCTTGCAGCCATACCCACCCATGGGAAAGGTTTCGGGAGTAAACCCCGAGGAAGAAGTTCAGAGCTGGAATCCGTAAGGCAGTGTGATGTTGTTCACAACTTCACTCTGGCAACCTCTGCGACGACACTGGTGCCAATCTGTGTCGGTGCTTGCCCTTCCTTTGGACTACATCAGTGACGTGGAGAGGGGAACCCGCTGCGTGGGCAACAGCCGGTTCTTCAAATCTTCCTGTCCAGCCTTGCGCCCTGGAAAGGACACAGTCCACCAGGGGTGCAAACCCACAATCCCGTGGGATCAATGGCTACCTACTACTAATACTACTGTTGTAATGTTCATGTGTTCATGGACCATTCCGAAGTCTGATAGCAGAGGGGAATAAGCTGTTCCAAATGTTTTGGGATGTCACTTATTGTGAGAGAATTAATTATACTTTGCAGTTTTAAAGTAAAAGTGCCTCTTTCACTTTAAGTGAAGACATCTCTAATTCCTAGTGATCCAGGGAGGTGTCCCCTGTTCTGTTGACTTTGGTTGTTGTTTACTGGATTATCTCACCATTCTGTGGTGGTGGGGGGAGGGAGAGATGTTCAGCTTTTGACAGAATAAGGATGAGTCATCATTCGCCATGTCTGACAGAGAGAAGGAGGAAGAAATACAAACTGCAGAAATTCAACAGAATTCGGGCCTACGACTTTCTGAGCAAGCTCAGCTTAGCTGCTTTGAAGCTCCAAAAGAAACTTCTAAAGAATTAAAACTGCTCCTCCCTGTGAAGTTTTTAAATTGTCAATCATAACTTAAATAGTTTGTTCTGAATGAGTACCAAAATATTCCCTGCCTAACATGAGTAATAACTGCAGTGCTGGCAGCTAATCACACAGAGCTTTGTATTGTAACCTAGAGAGCGAAGAGATAAACATATACTCTGTGGTCACTTTATTCAGTTTATTCACTTTATTTACACAGTGTTCAGGTACAGGAGGTGCCGACCGAGTGTCCTAAAACAGATAAAAAAATTAAAAGCTTCGTCGATCACAGAGTGAGATTCACTCAGCCTGTCCTCAGTATGCTCCCTCTTGTTCATAGATTTCCTTCTGTTTTCCCAAAAGTCATTTTTTCTTTATTACAGTGTTTTGGTTGACAGTGCTTTTTCACTTTTACAGGCACGTTCAATATGCCTCTTCTTGCCACAGCTTCGGCAGTCTAACTCCTCATACCAGCATTCCTTTGCTGAGCGCCCAGCTTTGCCACAATGGTAACACTGACTGCCAGTAGGTGCCTTATTGTTGAAGCCAGTGGAAGCTTGGGAAGACCCGCAGAGTAGCTGTGCTTCTATAGCTGCATCGCCACAGACGCACGTAAATTTTCCTATCTCAACTGCCTTCCGCAAGGTCCGCCTGTCTTCTGCTTGCAAACGTTTATGAATTGCCTCACTACGCAGACCATGTAAAGAGTCTGTCACATAACGTGTCATTCAGCGACTGCCCAAAATCACTGTGTTCAGACACCGCCACAAACTGTGAAACAGACTCACTTTCCTCTTGATTTTTTTTATGAATTCTAAACCTCTCAGCAATAATCAAAGGTTTTGGGGAATTGTGGTCCTTTGAGACTTTAACAATGTCCTCATAAGGCTTATTGCCAGGCGTAGCAGGTTGCACTAGACCTGGTAATAAATTAAACATTTTTGCACCAATCGGAGTCATAAAAGTTGGAACACAGATATCATCTGAAATTAGATTTTCCAGTGCAAGATATTCAAATCTCTCAGTGTATGAACTCCTTTGCTCTGTCATTTTGTCATTAGGCCCCATATTTCCAAACATCGTAGCAGACACACAATGCTGGAGGAACTCAGCAGGTCAGGCCGCATCTATTGAAAAGAGTAAACAGTCGACAATTTGGGCCGAGGCCCTTCGGCAGGATGAGTGCTTGTTTCCAAACGTTATCACCATTTTCAAAGACAATTACGTTCCAGAAATGTTAGCTGGTTGTTTTAATTAACCATCCTGTTCTCATTTTCTCCCCTCGGATTCCTCGCTCACCATGCTTCCAGCCGCCATTTTCTTCCGCTCACCCCCTTCATGCAGTGGTACACAGACTTCTACTGCCGAAGGGAATGAGACAATAAATATCGCGTGAGGGCTGTCAGCTCATCGCCATTGTTATGTGGGGAGCTGGGTGGCCGTGAATAACACACACGAGAGATGGAGGGGTGACGTACAAACGAGGTGCTGTTTGTTTTGCTTGCAAATCATCTACCCAGAATGCACTCTCACACCACGTTCAGTATGTCACACACAGGCAAGCTTGATAGCAAACTGTAAGGACCAGAATAAATAAGTTTTCACCCACAGAAATGCGGTTCACCATGTTTTTTTTTTGTTCTTTGCACCATTCTCTGTCAACTCTAGAGACTGTTGTGTGTGAAAATCCCAGGAGATCAGCAATTTCTGAAATACTCAAACCACCCTGTCTGACAGCAACAATCATTCCGGAGTCAAAATCTCTTAGATCACATTTCTTCCCCGTTCTGATGTTTGGTCTGAACAACAACTGAACCTCTCGACTATGTTTTAATGCATTAAGTTGCTGCCAGGGTTTCTAAGGTTGTCATAGTTGGGGGTGGTAATGGGGCTAAGCTTCCACTACCCATCAAATGCTCCCAATGACGTGCTCCTCAAGTAGCCTCAGACAACCAGATCCAGCTCCTGGCCTTCAAGTGTGATTTAGTTCTTAAGGCTGGAGGGGCAAGAGCATGTTACTGGCACCTTAAAACCAGTCGCTTTGAGCAGATAGGGCTCACCAGCTGTGATTGGCAGAACATCTAGGAGAAAGAAAACTCTGATCTCAGACCTCTGCAAATAACAAATTATATCAGTCTTTGATGCTCCTTTGGATTCATCAGCAGCGTGAAGAGGGGGAGCCTGCCCCATGCCCTCCATAGCGTGCTGCCCTGGCTGCGTATCACATAGGAAGCTAGGATACAACATCCGTGTCGGCCTTGACCATTGAAGGGCCCCACTGCTGCCACATGATTGGCTGATTAGATCTGTGCATTAATGAGCAATAAAGGAGTTCAGAAGAATGAAGGGCTGGGAGTCTCTCTGAAACCAAGAGAATATTGAAAGGCCCAGACAGGGTAGATGTGGAGAGGATGTTTCCAGTAGTGGGGGAGTCCAGGACCAGAGGGCACATCCTCAGAATAGAAGGACGTCTATTTAGAACAGAAATGAGGAGAAATTTCTTTAGCCAGAGAGTGTTGTATATGTGGAATTCATCGCCTCAGACAGCTGTGAAGGCCAAGTCATTGAGTATGTTTAACGTGGAGGTTGTTAGGTTCTTGATTAGTCAGGGTGTCAAAGGTTACAGAGAGAAGGCAAGAAAATGGGGTTGAGAGAAATAATAAATCAGCCATGATGGAAGGGCAGAGCAGATCCGATGGGTAGAATGGCCTAATTCTGCTCCTATGTCTTATGGTCTAATATTTGAGGGAGAAACTGGGTAGAATCTAACCTTTGAAGGAAAGTCATATAACTACAAACTCAAATATGCTCCATGTCGGTAATTTTATTTAACAAAAAAGTGAAATATACTTCCAATACCCAGGGTGTTCTGCAGTTTCTAAACTTCATCTATCAGTGTCATTCTCATTGCAAATTGTAATCAAGGCTCTCCTGGCATCTTGTAATCCCTTGACATGCCTGCTCCATATTTAATAATGATTATTTAAAAATCCTTCTTTTCCATTTCTTTTCAGAGGGAAGAAAATGATAGATTGCTAAATTAAATAAAACAGACATTTATAATGTTTTTTATTTCAGCAGTTACTCTTTTTTCTAATAATATGTGGCTTTGTGTAATATTCAGTTTTGTTCAAACAATGCTTCCTCCTGAGCTGTGTATTATGAATCACAATTTTTCATCAGAGTGAATTTCCATCTTGCTGCATAGACAGAAGGCAAAAATAATAACAAAAATCTAATCACTATCGTGATACATCAGGCAAATTGATTTGGGTAGGTCTCCAACTAAAGTGGTTGTGTAATACAGACTACCAGAACTGGAACAACAATATACAAAATGCTGCAGGAACTCAGCAGGTCAGGCAGCGTCTATGGAGATGAACAAACAGTCAACGTCTTGGACTGAGACCCTCCTTCAGGATCAAGTTTCAGTCTAAAAGGTTGACTCTTTATTCCCCTCCATAGATGCTACCTGACCTGCTGAGTTTTTCCAGCATTTTGTGTGAGTTGCTCTGGATTTCCAACATATCTCTTGTGTTTACCAGTACAGAGACTCTTTAACCTGGTCCTGTTGTTAAAATCCACAAACACCAGTGGTAACTTTATTTCTGAAACTGTTTTAATTTCAGTTCTAAGCTCAACTATTTCAGTCAAAAAATATGGTTAACAATAACATGTCACGTCTCCCCACTCAGCCAACTAACCATGTTTCACACTCACTTACTTACCACATGTACATTGAAATATACAGTCAACTGTATCCTGAAGAAAGGTCTCAGCCCAAAACATTGATTGTTCATTTGTTTCCACGGATGCTGCCTGACCTGCTGAGATCCTTCTGTCACTATGTTCAGATGTGGCCCAAGTGCAGAGTGAGAGACACTGAAGCGGGTCGATAGTTCACAGACTTTAATGTGAACAATGTTAGAGAGAAAAGAAAACAATAAATGTTAGGCCAAACAGGGCCTAAAACTCTCAAATAAAAAATGAAGCCAACGCTGCGGTTGAAAGGAATAACTGAATACAAAACGAATACTATTAGTCTTCAGAGTCAGTTGACTCGACAGTCCAATTTCTCAGGCAAGGCCAAATGCAAGCAGGTAGCAAATGTTGCTGTGCTTTGCTCAAATGAAGCATCCACAGATTTTCTCATGTTTGTGAAATGTGTCATTTTTTTAACAACCAATACATCCAAGGATGTGCCGGGGGCTGCCACAAGTGAGCCCACAAATTCCAGGGCCAACATACCCACAATGCTCAGCAGGACAACACTTGCAACAGGAACAACAACAAAACAAGCCCCATCTTCTCTCTCTCTCTCTCTCTCTCACACACACACACACACACACACACACACACACACACACACACACACACACACACACACACACACACACACACACACACACACACACACACACACACACACACACACACACACACACACACACACACACACACACACACACTCTCTCTCTCTCCAGGTCAGGCAACCTCCTGGCTTCCAGCCTTCAGTAGACTCAGGGATTGGAAGAAATACAATAGAATCAATGAAAAACGACACACAAAGACTGACAAACAACCAATACGCAAAAGAAGACATACTGTGCAAATACACATCACAATGAATAACAAACAAGAAAAAATCTGCAGGTGCTGGAAATCCAAGCAACACACACAAAATACTGGAGGAACTCAGCAGGCCAGGTAGCATCCATGGAAAAAAATACATTTGACATTTTGGACCAAGACCCTTCAACAGTTGAAACGTCGACTGTACTTTTTTTCCACAGATGCTGCCTGCCTGCTGAGTTCCTCCAGCATTTTGTGTGTGTTACTAATACTAATAAATAATACTGAGAACATGAGTTGAATAGGTTGTGGAATCAGTTCAGAGTTGTGGTGAGAGAACTGGTGGTTTGGGTCCTGAGGCTCCTGTACTTCCTTCTCATTGGCAGCAGCAAGAAGAGAGCATGGCCTTGATGGTGGGGGTCCCTGATGATGGATGCTGCTTTCTTGTGGCAGCCCTCCGTGTAGATGTGCTCAATGGCTGGGAGGGTTTTCCCGGGAAAATTTGGATTCCAATTTCACTAGAGCCTGGAGCTTGTTAAGATTTATGTCTTTCTTTCTTGTCTAACAACAGCAGATTCCTGAACACCAAGGAGGCAGTGCATCTTATCCAGATGGTCCCAGATGGAATTGTAGTAAAGTGCAGAGCACTAGGAATCTGGGATCCACCCACATTCCCCTCTGTATGACGGGTCACCACAGTCAGCAAGAGAGAACAATCATTTTGAGTTAGAAATTCCCCTGGACTAATGGGGTCCCAGTAAGACACAGGCCCCATACAAATCACTGTCCATGTGAGGGAAGTGGGGTGAACTAAGTGGAAGAGGAAAATACGGAGGTCCATAAACACGTACTGCAGATGTTAGACCACATATTCAACATGTTTGCCTTCAAATGTAAACAGTATATGGGGATTTCCTGACTTTATTTTTTATTGAATTTCTGTGGGTAATTTCTTCTTTTATGTTAAAAAAAAACAGAAAATAATTCATAAACACAAGGAAACAGCAACACAAAATGAAAAGATAGCTTTAGGCTCAGACAACTCCCTGTTTACGTTGGCAAAAGGTTCAAATGACAAAGAAGCTGGTGTGTGTTATCTTTTATCATGTGCTTTCTTCTCTTTCGTTCTTCTAAATGTTTATCCAAATATTTCCCCTTCTGTCTGTCCACATATACAAACTGTTTTTTCAGAATTACAAAATTGAAAGTACACATTTCCTTTGATTTCTACCCCTCTGGCCTTGAGAAAGTAATATATGCATTTTCCTTCACAAAAAAATATGGTTTAAAATTCTGGTACATTTTCCCAGTGCCTAAAAACTGCCGATGGACAATAGTTGCCATATGTGTTCATAGTTCTAATATCTTTCCTTGAGAAGTCCGAGGAGCATCCCGAAAAAAAGAGTGGTGGCAGGAAATTACTCTGAATTTTACTACCGAATATTTTGAAAAAAATCACTCTTCAATCCAGGCTTCTTTTCAGAGGGTGTTGTACTTAAGCGTTAATATTTATAGTTCAAGTATTAGTTTATTGTCATTCAACCGTACAGATGTATACAGCTAGGCGAAACAACATTCCTATGGGTCCAAGGTGCAAAACACAGTACATATATCACAATCAGCACATAAAATAATATTAACAGATAATTAAAATGTTAATACTCTGGAGAAATTAAACACAAAAGATTATCTGGATATTGAAAATTCAGAGCAACACAGAGAAAATACTGAGGAATTTAGCAAGTCAGGCAGCACCTATGGAGATGAATAAACAGTCAATGTTTCCAGCTGAGAAGGGAGAAGATGCCAGATTGAAAAGGTGGGGGGAGGGGAAGGAGGAGAAGCTAGAAGGTGATAGGTGAAGCCAATGGGTGGGAAAGATAAAGGGCTGGAGAAGAAAGAACCTGATAGGAGAGCAGAGAGGACCCATGGGAGAAAGGGAAGAAGGAGGGGCACCATGGGGAGTTGATAGGCAGATGAGGAGAAGTAGTAAGAGGCCATAGAGAGGAATAGAAGAAGAGGGAAGGGAGAGGGGAAAATTACTGAAAGGAGAAATTGATTTTCATGCCATCAGGTTAGAGGCTACCTGGTCGGACTATGAATTGTTGCTCCTCCATCTAGAGTGTCATCATTGTGGCAAAAGAGGAGGCCATATATTGACATGTCAGAATGGGAATGACAATAGGAATTAAAATAGTTGGCCACTGGGAATTTCACTTCTGGTGAGGGAGCGGAGGTGCTCAACAAAGAGATCCCCCAATTTACGTCAGGTCTCACCAATGTCCAGGAGGTCCCATTGGAAGCAGCAGATACCATACATGACCCCAACAGATTCACAGGTGAAGTGTTACCTCACCTGGAAGGACAGTTTGTGGCCCTGAGGAGGTAAATAGGCAAGTCTAGGCATCCATCGCTTGCAGGGATATTTGCCTGGAGGGAGATTAGTGGGAAGGGTCTTATGGACAAGGGAATCACAGAAGGAGCTATCCCTGTGGAAAGTGAAGAGTAGCGGGGGGGTAAAGATGCGTTTGATGGTGGGATCCCATTGAAGATGGTGGAGGTTACGGAGCATGATGTCTTGGACGCAGAATCTCACGGGGTGGTAAATGAGGACAAGAAGAACTCTATCCCTGTTAAGGGGGCAGGAAGATGGCGTGAGCCCAGATGTTCAGGAAATGGAGGAAATGTGGGTGAGGGCAGGATCAATGATGGATGAAGGGAAAATGCATTTTTTGAAGAAGAAGACCATCTCTGATGTCCTGGAAAGGAAAGCTTCATCCTGGGAACAGATGCAGTGGAGACAATGTACAAGTTTACATAAAGTGCATATACAACACATATTTAAACACAGAACAGGTGGTCGCCCATTTTAATTTTACTTCCCATTCCCGTTCCCATGCTGACTGTCAATCCATGGCCTCCTTTACTGCCAGGATGAGGCCTCTCTCAGGTTAGATGAGCAACACCTTGGATTCCAAGGTATCCTCCAACCTGATGCTATGAACATTGATTTCTCAAACTTCCAGTAACGCCCCCTGTACTGCTTCACCATTCCCCATTCCTGTTTCCCTCTTTCACCTTCTCCCCTTGCCTGCCCATCACCTCCCTCTGGTGCTCCTCCCCCTTCCCTTTCTTCCATGGCCTTCTGTCCTCTCCTATCAGATTCCCCCTTCTCCAGCCCTTTACCTCTTTCACCAATCACTTCACCCCTTCCCCTTCTCCCGGTTTCACCTGTCACCCTGTACTTCTTCCTCCCCTTCCCCCCACCTTTATATTCTGACTTCTCCCCTTCCTTTCCAGTCCTGAAGAAGGGTCTCAGCCCAAAACATCGACTGTTTACTCTTTTCCATAGATGCTGCCTGACCTGCTGAGTTCCTCCAGCATTTTGTGTGTGCTGCATAGAACAGTATAATGCTGCTGGTGCTGTCATCAGTAATGTGTACTGGGTGGTAACGATGTTCAGAAGTCTCACAGCCTGGGGGAAGAAGCTGTTACCCAGTTCAAAGTAAATTAATTATCAAAGTGTGCGCAGTACATATCACCTTGAGATTCGTTTTCTTGTGGGCATTCATAGCAGACACAAAGAAATGCAATAGAATCGGTGGAAAACAACACACAAACAAAGATGGACAAACAACCAAGATGCAAATGAAGACAAGTTTACAAAATTTTTAAATGTAATAAATATATGAATTCATACATAATATTGAGAACATGAGATATAGAGTTCTTGAAAGTGAACCCGTAGGTTCTGGAATCAGCTCTATGTTGAGGTGAGTCAAATTTTCCATGCTGGTTTAGGAAACTGATGGTTGAAGGGTCAAAGCTGTTCCTTAACCTGGTGGTGTGGGGCCTCTACCTCCTGCCCGATGGTGGCAAGAAGAGAACAAGGTTTGGATGGTCTTTGGAAAGGACTTACAACTAAAATCTTTCCTGTTTACTTTGAAGTCCTTTCTCATTTCTGGTTTCAGACTCCTGGGAGTGCTCATCTTGCAAAGCCCCAGAACACATCCTCCACAGTCAAGAAAGCTCACCAACGCCTCTACTTTCTGAGGAGAGCTAGACTACGCCCGGCCTTCTACAGATGCATGATTGTGAGCATCCTAGCCTGCTGCACAAGTGTGTGGTGCAGAAACTGCACTGCAGCAGGCAGGATAGTTATGGGTAGTTACAACAGCTCAGTGCATCACCAGTGCCAGTCCATAGTATGAAACGCTAGGTCTGCATCAGCGATCAACACCGTCCAAAGATGTGCCAGGGGCAGCCCACAAAGTGTCGGTATACCTCCATCACCCACAACTTACTAACCCTCACTAACCTGCTTGTTTTTCAAATCTAGGAGGAAATCCACATGGTACAGGGAGGACATCCAGATTCCTTACAGACAGCAGTGGAGACTGGTGCCGATTGCTGGAGCTGCAATAGCATTATGCAAAGCATTACAATACCATCAATGCACTGCAGCACCATATTATTCCAAGATTAAATCGGGAGATTTGAGAAGCAATTCACAGACAAACTCACTACTCGACCTTTACAGCCATGGTGTAGCAGCTAGTGCGATGCCATTACAACTCGGGGTACTCCAGAGCTCAGAGTTCTATAGTGGCGCTGTCTGTAAGGAGTTGTACATTCTCCCTGTGACCATGTGGTTTCCTCCATGTGTTCTGCTTCCCCCCCCCCCCCCCCAACGGTTCAAAGACATGCCAGTTAGTAGGTAGATTGGTCATTGTACACTGCCCTGTGATTACTAGCTTGGTTGCTAGGCAGTGGGATTGGAAGAGCCAGTTCAGCACTGTATCTCTATATAAAATAAGATGATAAGACCTTAAGATAGCGGAGAAGAATTAGGCCATTTGGCCCATCAAGTCTATTCTTGCATTTCATCATGGCTGATCCATTTTCCTGCCAGTCCCAATTTCCTGACTTCTCCTTCCTTCAAGCCCTGACTAATCGAGAATCTATCAATCTCCGCCTTTAATATACACAATGATTTCACCCCCACAGCCACGTGTGGCAACGAATTCCACAGATTCACCACTCTCTGGCTTAGGAAATTCCTCATCATCTCCATTGTAAAAGGACGCCCCTCTATTCTGAGTCTGTGTCTTCTTGTCTTAGATTCCCCCACGTCTTCTCCATATCCACTCTATCGTGGCCTTTCAACGTCTGAGAGGTTTCAGTGAGGTCTTCCTTCATTCTTCTGATTTCCAGTGAACACAGGCCCAGAGCCATCAAATGTTCTTCATGCAGCAAGCCATTCAATCCTGGAATCATGTTTGTGAACCTTCTCTGAACCTTTCTGAATGTCAGCACATCCTTTCTTTGATAGGGGGCCCAAAACTGCTCACAACACTCTGAGTGAGGCCTCACTAGTACTTTATAAAGCCTCAAGATTACATCTTGTTTTCATATTCTAGTCCTCTTGAAAAGAATGCTAACATTGCATTTGCCTTCCTCACCACAGACTCAACCTGCAAATTTACCCTTAGGGAATCCTCGAGAAGGACTCCCAAATCCCTTTGGTCTCAGATTTTTGAAGTTTCTCCCCACTTAGAAAATACGCTTGTATTTCTTCTGCCAAGGTGCATGACCATACACTTTTCAACACTGTATTCTATCTGCCACTTTTTCCCATTCTCCTAATCTGTCTGAAGACCTTCTGTAGCCTCTCTACTTCCTCAACACTAGCTGCGCCTCCACCTATCTTTGTATCATCTGCAAACTTGGTCACAGGGTCATGAATTCCATCATCCAAAAAAAAAATAAAACCTCCCTTACGTTTTGAGGGAGTCATGCACTATCTAAAGCTCCTTGCAATAACCCTGACAGTGAACATCATTTCTACTCTCTAAAGACACGGTATTCTTCATTATTTTCAGTCGATGGGACGGGACAAATGGGTTTGCAGTAAATTGATGAATGAAATGACATTATGAAAGATCTGCCAGTCCTTCATTTGGTCGAAGAAGTTAGCCTGATATCAATATGAATTATCTCATGATCATGAGTAATGAAAATGATCGCTTAGCAACCAATAGATGCCGAGAGATAACCACTCCAAACGTATTGCTGCAAGGTTAAATAAAGTAATTCAGCAACTCCCACGAGATACCTTGTTTATCCACAATTTTTCCATAGATTTCTACCTGCTTTTTGTTTTCAGCCCAGCTGGCAAACATTGGGTGTGAGAAGGGTGGGTTAGCTGTCACATTTCACACTGCAATTGCCCGACTTGTGTTTACTACTAGCGAAGGGTGGTATGAATTAAACTGTAGCAATCATCTAGATTGCTTCATGCACCAGGATCAGGTTTAACATAGAGAACACAGACTGATTACAGCTCGGGGCGTCGGAGTTCTCAGCTCAATTCCGATGCCGTCTGTAGGAAGTGGATACGTTCTTCGTGTGACCATGTGGGTCTCCTTCAGGTAGTCTAGTTCCCTCCCACATTTCAGAGGTGTATCTGTTAGTAAGTTAATTGGTTATTGTGAACTATCCTGTAATTAGGCTAGGGTTAAATAGGCCAGAATCTGAATCAGATTTAATATCATCGGCTTATGTTGTGAAACGTGCTAACTTTACGGCAACAGTACAATGAAATGCATGATAAATACTTACATGAAGTATATTTGTATCTATTAAATAGTTACGTTAAAACAAGTAGTGCAAAATAACAGAAATTTAATAATAGTGATGTCGTGTTCATGAATTCGGTGTCCATTTAGAAATCAGATGGCAGAGAGGAAGAAGCTGTTCCTGAGTGTGTGCCTTCGTGCTTCTGTACCTCCTTCTCGATGGTAACAGTGTGAAGAGGGCACATCCTGGGTGATGGGAATCCTTGATGATGGACATACCCATCGCTCCTGGAGCTGACTCATTTTACAAGTTTCTGCAACTTATTTTGATATTGTGCGTTAGCACCCCCCCCCCCCCCCCCCATTCCCCCATACCAGACGATGATATAATCAGAATACCCTCCGCGGTGCATTTGTAGAAGTGTTCAAGTGTTTTAGATAACAAACCAAATCTCCTCAAACTCTAACTGAAATATACCCATTGTCTTGCCTTCTTTATAGCTGCATCAATATGTAGGGTCCAGGTTAGGTCCTCATAAATATTGACACCCAGGAACTTGAAATTGCTCACTGTAGTACCTCTGCTAGCCTGCAGATTACTCTCAGGCAAGGTGTAGCACCTGCTTAGCCCCCCCGATCAATCACATGAGGTGCAACTTGTTGGGCCAGAAGGCCTAGTTCCATGCTGTATCTCGAAATAAACTAAAATAAGACATTACAGCACAAAAGAGGTCCTTTGGCACACAATATTGTGCCAATCTTTTAACCTACTTGAAGATCAATCGATCTAATACTTCCCTCCCACATCACCCTGCGTTTGTCTAACAGTCTCTTAAATGTCCCTAATGTATCTGCCTCTAACCATCACCCCTAGCAGTATGTTCCATGCTCGTACAACTCACTGTGTAAAAAACTTCCCTCTGACGTCACCCAATACCCCGCCAAGTACAACATTTGTACATTCCTCCAATCATATTAAAATTATGCCTCCCTGTATCAATCATTTTCACCCCTGGCTGTCCACTCAGTCTGTGCCTCTTATCATTTTGTACGTCTCTATCGAGCCACCCTCTCCTTGTCCTTCACTCCTGCTGAGGAAATGAACGTGTTTGGTTTAATTGGTATTGGTTTATTTGGGTGATGGGGTGAAGATATGTCTCTACCAAAGGAGGTGTAAGGCGCTCCTTCCCTTCGCTAGCCTGCAGGTCACCCATGGGCAAGGTGTAGTATCTGCTTAGCCCCCCGATCAGGGTCACATGAAGCCATGGGAGCAGGTGGTGGATGGTCGTATGAGCAGCTGGTGTATATCACAAGTCCTAGTTATGTGACCACTGACGCCAGGCAGACAATCTCTGAAGAGTGTCGATAATGGCTGGGGTCACCCGTCTTGTAAAGACACTGCCCAGAAGAAGGCAATGGCAAACCACTTCCGTAGAAAAATTTGCCAAGAACAATCATGGTCATGGGAAGCCTGTGGTCATCCATCTCATACAATGCAGCATGTAATGAGCGAACAATTGGTTTATTATTGTTTTATGCACCAGGATGCAGCAAAAAGCTTGTCTTATAATGCTCATACAGAAGAAATTATTACACCGTGCATTGAACAAGGTAAAAACAATCACAATGCAGAATAAAGTGTGACAGCTTTGCAGGTAAACAAGAAAGTGCAAGATCATATTGAGGTAGATTGTGAGGTCAAGAGTCTGATAACAGCAGGATAGAAGTTGTCCTTGAGTCTGGTGATACATACTTTCAGGCTTTTGTATCTCCTGCCCAATGGGTAAGGGAGAAGAGAGAATGTCTGGTGTTGGTGGGGTCTTTGATTATGCTGGCTGCTTTACTGAGGTGGGAAGTGTAGAAGGAGACCATAGATGGGAAGCTAGTTTCCATAATGCAGTAGGCTGTGCCTGCAACTCCCTGCAGAGGGCAAGAACTACTAGGAAAGAATTATTAAGCATTGTGAGAAATGTGTTGCTCCCACAACCCTCAACCCCAGCGTCAAGAGCTTAGTTAGTTCCTGCTGCGCGTGGGGCAATCTTTGTGAAGCTCGTCAGATTCAAAATCAAGAAGTTGCAGTCACGAACATCTCGTCCATCAGAACAGCCTCAAATCAGCCTGTGAGGAGCTCTGGGTGGAACCCACTGCTCCCTCTAAGCTACGCAGGTGCATGGCCGCACAATAACCGAAATGCTCCTGTGCTCATGGTCTTTGTTGCTGCACAGCTGGAATTTGCTTTTATATAATGTTAATATAGTTTTGAAATTATGCTAATATAATTGTGAGATACCTTATAATGAATTATGTGTTAATGAAAATAATCCACAGACTTTCAAAATAATAAACATACCACAATCCTTACTTTGAAACATTTTAGAGCTTCAACATATTTACAAATGTACATTGTCAGTGTTTCAAGTTCCAACATTTTTACAAATTGTAACAATAAACACAGAATGGAAGTCAGTAGCATTTTGTTAAAAAAAACTATCGGCTTGCTGAAGCACCAATGCCATTTAAAGTTCCACACAGTTTTCAAGTAGTGTAAAGAATTCCTGCTCCAAGCAATGGTTGTTCCGTGCAGTTGTAAAAAGATTAGAGGGAATGTTAATGATACCCATCTAAGAGCAGCAGGAAAATGAAAAATAAACTTGAGGTTGCATGTATGCACACTGATGTATGAGAAAACTTAGAATATTACAACAAAGGAAAAGGCCTTTCAGTCCACAATGCTGTGTAGACCTAATTGAGTTAATGGTGCCTAATCCTTTCTACCTGCACATCTCCATTCTCTGCCTATCTCAAAGTCTCTAGAACAAGGGTTCCTAACCTGGGATGAACAGTTAATGGTAGGGGTCCATGGCATAAAGAAGGTTGGGAACCCCTGTTCTAAAACGTCTGTACCACCACCATCTCTGGCAGTGCATTCCAAGCTCTCAGTGTAAAGCACACACTTCACACGTCTCCTTTGATCTTACCACTGCTCATATTAAATGCATACCCACCGGTTTTAGACATTTCCAGCCTGTGTGGAACAAGATATCAGCTGTCTACTCTGACTGTGCCTCTCATCATGTGCTTACATGCTGTAGGGGAAGCGTGCTGAAGCACCGGTCCCCAACCTTTCCATCCGTGGCCTCTGGAGGGCAACTTCCCTTTAACTTGCCTGATGGTGAATGAGGGTGATGGGGTGGAGATACTTTGCTACCAGAGGAGGTATAACACACTCCTTCCCACATCTCATTACTAGCATCAGGGAGAATGTATACCGGAGCCTGGAGGCCCATATTGAATTATTCAAAAACAGCTTCTTCCCCTCAGCCATCAGAGCCCTGAATGGTCCATGGACCCATCAACACTACCTCACCATTTCTTTTTCATTGTGTACAATTTATTTTCTAGGGTGGTGGGGTGTAGAGACATCTCTATCAAAGGAGGTGTAAGGTGTTCCTTCCCCCCATAAGCCTGCAGGGTGATGGAGGTCCTTAATGATGAAATCTGAAGACCCACTCCTCAAGGTTAATCAATAGCTTCTTCTCCCACTGCCGTCAGGTTGCTGAACTGATCTGAAAAATCCCGTCTGCCTCAGATTATATTCCTCTCAACTTGTACTAATCTTATTACATTTATTTTATTTACTCTTGTATGTAAATTATCTATAATTTATGCTCATTTACATGTGTGTAATTTATGTTTGTCAAGTACTGTGCTGCTGCTGCAGCAGAAAGCTAATTTTCATGATATTTATACCCTGGGTATTTACACCCATGACAATAACCTTGAAACTCGAAATTCAGCTGAAAGATTTATTTATTTATTTAGAGATACAGCATTGTGCAAAAGTCTTAGTGTGTGTGTGTGTATATATATACAGAGAGAGAGAGAGAGAGAGAGAGAGCGCTAGGGTGCCTAAGACCTTTGCACAGTACTGTATTCCTCAATCTGAAGTAGAGAGCGAGTTTGTAAATCTGATGGGAGCAACGGACGTTGGGAATGGAGAGGATGGAGCGCCACGGGAGGGGTGCGCGACAGGTGGCAGAGAAGGAGTGCCAGGGGCAGGAGGCGTTGTGGGTGTAAACACTCCCAGGTCTAAGACACCAGGGAAGATTAATTTGATAATTGGTTTATTGATCATTTCAGAAGGTCTTTCTGGTGCTCCCCACTCCCTCCCCTCTCTTTCCCCCTTTCCCAAAGATGATTCCCTTCTCGCAGCCCCCTTTCCACTCTCAGTCCACAATAGAGATCCATATCAGAATCAAGTTTATCATGTCATGAAATTAGTGTTTTTCTGTGGCAGCAGTACAGCACAATACATAAAATTACTGCAGTACTGTGCAAAAGTCTTCGGTACCCTGGCTATTTATTTGTGCCTGAGACTTTTGCACAGTACTGTACAGTGTGAAACAGGTCCTTCTGGCCCAATGAGCCCAGCAACCCACCTATTTAACACTAGTCAACTCACGTGAGGATTTACAATGACCAAGTACCCTACTAAATGTACACCCTTGGAATGTGGGAGAAACCAGAGCACCCAGAGGAAACCCACACAGCTCACAGGGAAGATGCAAAAACTCCTTACAGGTGGCACTGAAATTGAACTCCGAACTCCAGCACGCCCCAAGCTGGAATAGTGTCATTCTAACTCCTATGCTAATGTGCCACCAACAATCTCATCTTAGCACCAATACAGCAGAGTTATTTATTTTGTTACTATTTGTGGCACTTGTTTCCGTACAGTGGCTAGGCTTTCAATACACTTTGTTGGATCCAAGGTTTTTTGAAAGTCGGGAAAGAGGCACAAAACTTGTCGCTTCACAGTCACTTTTTTAAGTGTTGATAGAAGGTAGTAGCAGAAAGCTTAAAGACAAGGGACTAAGATGCTAAAGGAAGATGGTGCTGCATTTTGTATAACTATTTTATACCACAGAGATAAGGAAAAATTCCATTCAAATTGTAGATAAGGGTTAACCAATGAAAATACACTTATTCAATACTGCAGGACCATTAACCAATGAGAAAGTAGTTAGTGAAATAATGCAGAACCAAGAAACTTCCAGAGCTTTCAAGACTTGTACTTCATATAGCCACTAGAGTCATATTAACCTGTTATGTGCTGAATTGTTAAACTGAAAGAAAAGAACAAGCAATCAAATGTAAGAATTAACGCAAACACAAGGAAATCGGCAGATGCCTGGCCTGCTGCGTTCCACCAACATGTTGTGTGTGTTAATCTAAGAATTAGACAGTCAAATTCAACAACTTTGTCAATGGGAAGAGATCAACAAATGGAAAGGCACTGTGCGTAAATGTAAGTCTTTTTATTACGCAGTAAAGCAGATGGAAACGGTGAAACGAAATATTAGTTCTTGAAGACATAATGTAATAAAGTTGTTTCATGTGCTGTGGTTAATGTTGTGCAAATAAATATAGACTTCTAAACCAATTTTTAAATTGTGGCATAGACAGACAGTAATTTTCCCTGTATAAATTATAAGTATATATAAAAGCATAATATATATGCAGGACAATTGTAGTTAAAGAAGTATAGTGAGTTAGTGTATACTTCTGTTCCTTTTCGCACTACCTACATTATATATTTTAGCGATAGAGTGTGGAATAGTCTTTCCAGCCCTTTGAGCCGCCCCGCCCCGGTACTCCCCGACAAATCTGATTAACCCTAACCTAATCACAGAACTATTTACAAAGACTATTACATATATGTATGTAATTTATAATTTTTCATTATGCGTTGCAATGTACTTCAAATTTCACGACATATGCCAGTGATATAAAAACCTGATTCAGATTCAGTATCTTTTTCCAAGGGTTGAAATGTCGAAAACCTGAAGGCATATATTTAAGGTGGGCAAGGGGTAAATTCCAAGGAGATGTGAGGGGCAAGTTTTTTACACAGAGAGTGGGAGACACCTGGAATGCGCAGCTTGGGGTGGTGGTAGAGGGGGATACGTTAGGGACTTTTAAGAGATGTTTAGATAGTTATATGAATGTAAGGAAAAAATGGAAGGATATGGACATTGTGTAGGCAGAAGAGATTAGTCTAGTTAGTCACTTGATTACTAAATTATTTGCTTCAGTACAATATTGTGGGCCGAAAGGCCTGTCCTGTGATGTACTGTTTTATGTTCAATGTGTCTGTATTGTTTCTTGCCCATTTGAAACTGTGGTTGGTAATCCTGGGCCAGTCTGAATGGAATAAAGCTCTGTGATTGGAGAAATGTTGATTAATCTTACTGTGACTGTGTTTTGTCATCAAAAGCAAAAGAAGTATGATTGTCATAATCAATACTTCAGAAGTCCTCTTTATATAAACCGAACAGATTCTACAGATACTGGAAACCCAGAGCAACAAACACAAAATGCTGGAGGAAGATTGTTCTGCGAATAGGCTACAGGATCGGTATAATATCGTGGGCCAAAGAGCGCGCACTGTGCAATAATGTTCAATATTCTATGTTCTAATGTTCCTACTCAGCAGGTCAGGCAGCATCTATGGAGAGGGATAAACAATCAACATTTGAGCCGAGATCCTTCATCCGGGCATCTCAGCCCAAAGCATCGACTGCTTGTTCCCCTCTATAAATACTGCCTGAACTGGTGAGTTCCTTCAGCATGTTGTGTGCATTTCCAGCATCTGCAGAATCTCTTGTGTCTATGATTTGTCGCTCCATTGTAAAGTCTCCTCTAGGTATGCCTCCACTGAAGACATTTAAATCCTCTTTATATATGTACATTTTTAAAATTGAGATTGAGAACAATTGTAATAAGTGCACTCATATTTCAAGGTCAAACCAACCGAAGGGTTTACACTAGCAGTAAAACTGAATAATAAGGCAAAGACAAATAATATTATTGTATTGTAAATATGTAATACATACACACAGTAGACAATGGAACATTACATCTGTCATGTGGAAGCTCATAAAGTATTTCAACTTGAAATCTTGTTCAAGCACAGACCAGGAACACATTTCATTGCTATTAAGGACAATTTCCTTCCATGCTTTTATAGTCAAAGTTCAAAGTAAATTTATTATCAAAGTATGTATATATCACCATATACAAACATGAGATTCGTTGTCTTGCAGGCTTTCAGAGTAGAACAGAGAAATACACTAGAATCAATGAAAGACTACACATTAACACTGACAAACAAGAAATGTACAAAACAGTATATTCACACAATTCTCTTTTCTCCCTTTCTGTACAGTACTGTACAAAAATCTTAGGCACATATATGTAGCTGGGTGTCTAAGACTGTTGCACAGTACTGTAGCAATTTTATGTATTGTACTGTACTGCTGCAAACAAAAAACAAATTTCATGACATATGTGAGTGATGATAAACCTGATTCTGATTTGAGTCTCTATCGTGGACTCAGAGTGGGAAGGGGGCAGGGAGAGGGGAGGGAGAGGAGAGAGAGCGGGAAGCACCAGAGTGACCTTCTGTAATGATCAATAAACCAATCGCTTGGAATCAAATGACCTTGCCTGGTGTCTCAGGACTGGGTAAGTCTGCATCCGCACCATCCCCAGCCCCACCCCTGGCACTTCTTCTCTGCCATCTGTCCCACACCCCTCCCATTGCGGTCCACCCTCGTTATTCCCAACATCCTTCGCTCCCGCCAGATTTACAATCTCACTCTCTGCTCCGCATTGACAAAGACAGTACAGTACAGAAACCTTAGGCTCCCTAGTTCTGTATATGTGCCTAAGACTTTTGCACAGTACTATACCAGTATTTTTATTTATCATATTAAGTATACGCCTTTCTCTTCTGGAGGTTTGTTGCAAAAGTGATCCGATATCTCACCTGAGCTACCTTCTGTATAGGTGAGCCTAAATGCTAAATGCCAGTGGGCTGTTTTTCCCTCTCTTCCAGCCTCTGCAACCATTTCCCAGACAGCATTTCAAGCTCTAGTTCCTTTGAAACATGATTAATTTTTGATTATGGCTAGACTGATAAATAACAAATATCGCAGAAGGAACGATTAATGTTGAAATATGGTACACTCTTAGTTCAAAGTTGAAACCATAAAGTAATTATCAAAGTACATATATAACCCTGAGATTCCTTTTCTTGTGGGCATTCATAGTAAATAGAAAGAAACACAACAGAATCAGTGAAAATGCACACAGCAGAGATGGACCAGCAACTAAAGTGCAAAAGACAACCAAATGTGCAAGTAGAAAAAGAAATGAAAACAATAATAATAAATAGGCAATGAATATCAAGAACATGAGTTGCAAAGTTAGTTTTGTGGTTACTTACACTGCATCAGCGTTCTGTACAGTGTTCACTCTTCAGTTTGCAAGTTACAGTCATAGAACAGTACAGCATAGAAAGAGGCCTTTCAGCCCATCTAGTCTGTGCCGAGCTGTTATTCTGCCTAGTCCCATAAACCTGCACCTAGACCATAGCTCTCCATGCATGAACTTATCTAAATTTCTCTCAAGTGTTGAACTCGAGCCGGCATCTGCCACTCAAACATTTCACCTTTCTGCCTTAACCTATGACTTCTATTTCTAGTCTCACCCAACCTTGGTGGAAAAAGACTGCTTGCATTTACCCTATCTATACCCCTCATAATTTGTACAGGTGTCCCCGCCTTTACGAAGGTAGAGCGTTCCTATGAAACCTTTCTTAAACCAAAATGGCATGAAAAGTGAAGAACCATTAATTTATATGGGAAAATTTTTCGTAAAAGCAAAAAAATCCTCTTCGTAATGCGAAAACAGGTTACTAATGTAGGTCTCTCATAAAAGCAAAGTGGCGTAAAGTAAACATTTATAAAGTAGGGGACACCTGTATACCTCTATCAAATCTCCTCACATTTTCCTACACTCCAGGGAATAAAGTCCTAACCTCAACCTTTCCCTACAACTTACATCCTCAAGCCCCAGCAACATCCTTTTAAATCTTCTCTGTATTCTTTCAATCTGATTGATATTTTTCCTGTATGTAGGTGACCAGAACTGCACCCAGTACTCCAAATTGGGGATCATGAATGTCTGATACCACTTCACCATAACATCCCAATACTCTAATTTACGAAGGCCCTATCTGCCTGTGATGCCACTTTTAAGGAATTATGGGTTTGTATTCCAGTTCCATTTCATCTACTCCTCAGTACCCTATTGCTCACTGTGTAAGACTTATTTGTTTAGAGATACAATTCGGAAGAGGCCTTTCCGACCCTTCAAACTGCACCACCCAGCAACCCCTGACTTTACCCTAGCGGAATCATGGTACAATTTACAGTGACTAATTAACCTACTAACCAGTACAGCTTTGGACTGTAGAAGGAAACCTGAGCACCCAGAGGAAACCTACAATCTTCATGGGGAGGAACGCACTAACTTGTTTGCAGAGGATGCCAGAATTGAACTCTGAACTATGACGCTATGAGCTGTAATAAGGTTGCACTCACTGCTAAGCTATGGTGGCCCCCAAAGTGCAATCCCTCACATTTGTCTCCGTTAATTTCCATCTACCATTTTTCAGCCCATTTTCCAGCTGGTCCAGATCCTGCTGCAAGCTTTCAAAATTGGCCTCCTGAAGTACAGGAAACGTTGCTCTTCCAGAAATATGGTGAAGCAATATATTGGGAAATGACTTATTTGGCAAGAAGCGTAATGGCGTTAACCCAGCAGCATTTGTGCGTCTTGTTATGAAGTGTCACCGGGATATTTTTATGGGAGGACAGTCCCCAGATATGCAAAGGAGGAAGCTAAGCCACTGTGGGGAATGGCAATCTCTGTGTGAACCCATATTCAAGGAACAGGAATAAAAATTGAGCAACTGATGGAGGGTGTCAGCCTGGAACATCAACTGCTTATTCCTCTCCATAGATGCTGCACAACCTGCTGAAGTCCTACTCCAAAGAAATTTAAATCTTTCTTTGACGATTGTTCAGTGAGACCCTCTCACTGCATCCCTGTGTGATCTCTGCTGCCCTCCGACTCCTCGACCATGTAAAGTCCTGAAGAAGGGTCTCGGCCTGGAACATCACTCTTTGTTCCTCTCCGCAGATGCTGCCTGACCTGCAGAGTTCCTCCCAGCATTCTGTGTGCGTTGCTCTGGACTTCCAGCATCCGCAGATTCTCTTGTGTTTATGACTTGCTGCTCCTCCGTGAAGTCTCTTCAAGGCATGCCTACCCTGAAGAAGTTTAAATCGTCTCAGTGAGACACTCCTACTGCACCCTCTCACTGTGATCTCTGCTGCCCTCCGACTCCTCGACCATCAGCAAATCCTGATGAATGGTCTCAGCTTGAAACATTAACTCTTTATTCCTCTCCACAGTGACAAATACAGTACTGTTGCAAAGGTCTTAGGCACCCTAGCTATGTATAAGTGTGTGTGTGTGTGCGTGTGTGTGAGTGTGTGTATGTGTATGTGTGTGTGTGTGCGTGTGTGTGTGTGTGTGTGTGTGTGTGCATGTGCGTGTGTGTGTATGTGTATGTGTGTGTGTGTGTGTGCATGTGCATGTGTGTGTGTGCGCGCGTGTGTGTGCGTGTGTGTGTGCGTGTGTGTGTGTGCGCGCATGTGTGTGCGCGCGTGTGTGTGAGTGTGTGTGTGTGTGCATGTGTGTGTGTGAGTGTGTGTGTGTGTGTGTGTGTGTGTAAGGCTTTCAGTACTGTATGCAGCTTACTAAATGGTGAATATCTGTAGCCGATACTCAATTCTGTATAAAAATGACATTTCTCTGTTCAGACTTCTGAAAAGTGCAGTGACGGGGCCATGCTGCTCTCCCTGTGCACGAGTAAAACAAAGTGTGAAAGAGGCATGAGCGTGTGTTTACAGATTCCAGTGAAGCAGCAATGATACTGGGCCAACTAAAGTGCGTTCCTTAAGTGGAAATTACAGGCTGCAAATCGCAGCAATAGCAGCTCAGAAGATGTGTATCTTGCAAAAGGTCATCGTATATCGCCAGCGCCGTTTTGCAGAGATATATACGGGGAGATCTCTGTACATAGAGTCATAGAAAAGTACAGCACACTAATGGGTCCTCCAGTCCACCTAGCCCATGCTAAACCATTTAAAATACCTACTCCCATGCACTACAAGGAGCGCTGACACAAGAAAGCAGCATCTATTATCAAGGACTGCACCATCCAGGCCATGCTTCCTTCTGTAAAGGCAAGAGGTTCTATGTGCCAAATAATCTGCATTGGACAAACAAGCAGTGGAAATCTCTCTGCCAATGATAACAATAATACTTGGATAATATGTGTATTTATCTCAGATCTGCATTGTATAATGTGTTCATTTTACTGCTGATCTTTGGTAATAGTCTTTGGCAATCTGCACAAAAGCAGTATTTTGAGAGCCTCCCTCTATCCACATTACAATGCGATGCTTGTTAACGTGACCATGGAACTGCAAGCGCCACTCATTTCAAATTACTAATTCTACATTTGATTTGTAGTGAAAACACTTTAAGTCAAAGTTCAAAGTCAATGTATTATCAATGTATAAATATATCATCATGTACTACCTCGAGATTCATTTTCTTGCAGGCATCACAGGACAATAAATACAATAGAATTCATGAAAAACTATAAACAACAAAGACTGACAAACAATTAACGTGCAAAAGAAGACAATATGTACAAATACAAAAGTAAACTAACAATAATAAATAAACAATAGATAGATAAATATTGAGGGTGCAGGTTGGAGGGTTCTTGAAAGTGAGTCTGTAGGTACATTTAATTTTTATTGAGATACAGTGCAGAGATTATTTATTGAGATGTAGTGCAGAGATTTAGCGTGGAGATTCCAGCCCAACAAATCGCATCACCCAGCAACCCTCAATTTAACCTAGCCTAATCATAGGACGATTTACAATGACCGATTAATCTACCAACCGATGCTTCTTTGGTCTGTGAAACTGGAGTACCCGGAGGAAACTCATGTGGTCACAGCGAGTACAAACTTCCTACAGACAGCATCGAGAATTGAATCCAGATCGCTGGTACCTTAAAGCGTTGTGCTAATCACATCGTAACCATGCCGCCTTTAAAAAAAAGTTGTGAAATCAGTTCACAGCTGAGTTGAGTAAAGTTATCCATGCTGGTTGGTATCTTCCAGTTTAAGAAGGTGCAACCGAAGATGTGCAAGAGCTTACTGCTAAACTGTAAGGCAAGAGAATCAACTAAACACACTACTTTTAACATTTTTCATGAGGCAAATTGTGGTGAACTATTGCCACAGACAGTGAGAAGGCAAGCAGAGGCATGGCTGGTTTGGGCGATGAGCCATGCTGGGACATTGCAAGGTGGAATGTGTTCGAGCCGCTGAGGAAGCAATCGGAGTTCGTACCCCTACCAGAGATGGAGTGAACAGTTTGGAGAGGAAGAGTTTTGATGCCCATCCACCAAACCAGGGTGCGAAGCTGAATTGCTCCAAACCTGAGCGGATTTGATGAGATTGAGAATGGCTTCCAGCGGTGTGGCCCAAGTGTTCTGGAGTACTGGGATCCAAGTTCCAGAACATGGCACTACTCAGTGTTTGGACACTGGCACAGATAGACTGGAAGCCCGAGTGTCGGGTATGGAGGAGAGAGTCAGGCTGATTTCATTCATTTTCTTGTGAATATTTTTTCCTTACTCCTTGGCACTAAGGCTGTGAACCAAGCTGGCTGCTGTGTGTTTCTGCCCCACTGGTGTGAAACCAAGGCTTTCTCTCTCTCTCTCTCTCTCTCTCTCTCTCTCTCTCTCCCTCCCTCCCTCCCTCCCTCGGCATGGGACTTGAAGCCCCATACTCCCTGTGGATGGAATGTGCAACAGCACTGCACAGGCACAGTCACGTCAGCCCATAATTTCTGTGCCCAAAACTCCACTCCAGTCGCCACAAGCGGGACCTCCGATAGCCAAACATCTTAATTCCCATTCCTGTTCTGATGTATCGATCCATGGCCTCCTCTTCTGACAGGATGAGGCCACTCTCAGTGTGGAGGAGCAACATATTCCATCTAGGTAGCCTCCATCAATATTGATGACATCATCCTTCTGATGAACAATTTCCACCTCTCCTTCCTCTATTTCCCATTCATTCCTTTCACTTCTTCTCACCTGCTGATCATCTCTCCCTGGGTCCCCTCCTCCCGTTTCTCCTATGGTCCACTCTCCTCTCCTATCAGATGCATTCTTCTGCAGCCCTTGACCTTTCCCACCCACTTGGCTTCACCTGTCATCTTCAGGCTATCTTCCTTCATCTCACCCCACCTTTTTATTCTGGCATCTTCCCCCTTCCTTTTCAGCCCTGATGAAGGGTCTCGGCCAGAATTCGTTTCCATTGATGCTGCCTGACCTGCTGAGTTCTTCCAGGATTTTGTATGTATTGCTCTTTATCTTGTATCTGGGTTACCTTCAATGGACTTTATCAGAGGTTAAGGACTCACTGAAGACTATATAGCTGATCTTCTATGATTATCAGACTTTTGAATGGACCTCGTGTTTGATAGACAAAAGAGCTGATTGTGGACCTCAGGATGGGTAAGACGAAGGAACACATACCAATCACAGAGGGATTAGAAGTGGAGAGAGTGAGCAGTTTCAAGTTCCTGGGTGTCAAGATCTCTAAGGATCTAACTTGGTCCCAACATATTGATGCAGTTATAAAAAAAAAGCAAGACAACGGCTATACTTCATTAGGAGTTTGAAGAGATTTGGCATGTCAACAAATACGCTCAAAAACCTCTATAGTTGTACCATGGAGAGCATTCTGACAGGCTGCATCACTGTCTGGTATGGAGGGGCTACTGCACAGGACTGAAAGAAGCTGCAGAAGGTTGTAAATCTAATGAGCTCCATCTTGGGCATCAGCCTACAAAGTACCCAGACATCTTCAAGGAGCGGTGTCTCAGAAAGGCAGCGTCCATTATTAAGGACCTCCAGGACCCAGGGCAAGCCCTTTTCTCACTGTTACCATCAGGTAGGAGGTACAGAAGCCTGAAGACACACACTCAGTGATTCAGGAACAGCTTCTTTGCCCCTGCCCTTGGACACTACCTCATTTTTTTAAATATACAGTATTTCTGTTTTTTGCACGTTTTTAATCTATTCAATATATGTAATTGATTTACTTGTTTTTTTTTCACTACTAGATTATGTACTGCATTGAACTGCTGCTAAGTTAACAAATTTCACGTCACATGCCGGTGATAATAAACCAGATTCTGATTCTGATACATTATGATCTTGAACTTATTTTCTTACTTGCCCTGCACTTCCTCTGCGGCTGTTACGCTTTCTTCCGCAGTGTTATTGTTTTACCTTGCTCTACCTCAGTGCTCTGTGCAATGATTTGAAATCTATGAACAGTGTGCAAGATAAACTTTCCAATGCATCTCGATGCATGTCATAATAATAAACCAATTCCAATTACAATTCTAATAAAGCCTGGAGAATGTGAAAATCGTGCCTTTCTTTCTTTCTTTACAAATTTTTCTCACTGTATCTCAATGTAACATGTGACAATGATGAACTAATTCCAATTCCACAGTACAGCACAGGGAAAGGCCACTCAGCCCATAATGTCTGTGCTAGTCTCTTCTGCTTGCATTTAATCCATATCCTTCCATGTCTTACAGCCTCTTATACACCATTATTGTTCATAATTGCTTCCACTGCCTCCCGCACCAGTCCATTCCAGGCATCCATCGCTCTTCATCCGGGTTCCTTCATTGGAGGTTAAGGGCTCAATGAAGACTATAAAGCTGATGTTTTATAATTATCTGACTCTTAATGGACCTCTTGTATGATAAGATGATACAATTCCACAGACCACTCCCACTCCGACATGTCTGTCCATGGCCTCCTCTACCGTCAAGATGAGGCCACATGCAGGTTGATGGAGCAATACCTTATCTCCCGCCTGGGTAGCCTCCTGCCTGCCGGCATGAACATTCAACTCACAGACCTCCGTTGATACCCCTGCCCCCCCCCCCTTACCCCATCCCTAGCTATAATTTTAGTCTGGTTCTCTATCTCTCTCTTTTCCCCCCTCACTGTAATCTCCCCCCAGCCCTACCTTTCTTTCTCTTTTATTTCCCGTAATTCTCCACCTTCCCCCTAGCCCATTTCCCTCCAGCCTATCACTTCCCAGCTCTCTACTTCATCCCTCCCCCCACTTCTTATCCCCCCTTGACCATCCCATGTTACTTCACTCCTGATGAAGGGTTTCGGCCCGAAACGTCGTCATTACCTCCTCCCATAGATGCTGTCTGGCCTGCTGAGTTCTGCCAGCATTTTGTGTTTTTATTTATTTCCAGCATCTGCAGATTCACTCGTGTTGCACAAGGAGTAAAAACCTGCCCCGCATATCTCCATTAAACTTTTCCCCTCTCACCTTAAATGCAAGTCGTCTAGTGCTAGACATTCCTACCCAGGGAGAAAAAAAAGATTCCGTCGAGAACCTTCTCTCCGTCCGCCACAAAAGGTGGGCTTTCCTTTTGGCCAAGCCTGCCCGCCTCTCTATCCATTGTCCCTGTCACCGCACCTTGAACACTTTAAACTACCGGTACTAGTTATAATTCTGCTTACATCGTAATTACATGCTGGTATTTATGTATTTGTGCTTATTTTATTCCATATCCATATTTTAACTTTTAAGTTAATTTTTATATAATATTTATTTTTACAAATGTGTACAACAAATTAATATAAGATATAACACTCTATGTTTTTGTGGATGTTTGCAAAGAGAAAGAATTTCAGGATGTATATCATATACATTTTTCTGACTTTAAGCGTACCTATTGAACCTATTGGAATCTTATATATGTTTTATAAATCACCATAGAAGGCATTCTACCTGGACACATCATAGCTTGGTACAGCCTGAAGTCGCACAATACCACGTTCAAGAGCAGCTACTTCCCTTCTACCATCCTGTTCTTGTACCAACCGGAACAACCATAGTCACTCCACCCACCCCCCACCCCCCCCCCCCCCCCGTTCACAACACAATGACCACTTTGCATTACAAGGATTTCCTTTTGTTCTGTGCTCTTCCTTGTAAAAACTGTGTGTGTTTTATCTGAAATCTATGTTTTCCTTGTGACTGTGTCTAATGATCTGTGCTTGTGTTGCTGCTGCAATAAGCTTTTCATTGCATCTGTGCATACATAAACTTGTACAGACAGTAAACTGGACATAGACTTTAGAACAGGGGTTCCCAATCTGTTCCACAGATCACTTGCTTAATGGTATTGGTCCATGGCATAAAAAAGGTTGGGAACCCCTGCTTTACACTGGTGCAATCAATTAATTTGTGTTTTATATTTGTAATTAATTTAGACCACTTTGTGGAGATCTGTTTTCACTTTGACATGAAAGAGTCTTCTTCTGTTGATCAGTGTCAAAAAAAAAGCCAAATTAAATCCACTGTGATTCAATGTTGTAAAACAATAAAACATGAAAACTTCCAAAGAGGGTGAATACTTTCTATAGGCAGTGTATATACGGGCCCCTAAATGGAAGCCAGGATGCCAGATATAAATTTCAAAGGGAAATGGAAAATGCACGCCAAAAGGGCAATGTTACAATAGTCATGGGGGATTCAATCTGCAGGTAGATTGGAAAAATCAGATTGGTGCTGGATCTCAAGAGAGGGAATTTGGAGAATGCCTGTGAGATGGCTTTTTAGAGCAGCTTGTGGTTAAGCCCTCCAGGGGAAAGGCAATTCGGGATAGGGTGTTGTGTAATGAACCAGATTTGTTTAGGGAGCTTAAGGTTAAAAAAAAAACCCTTGGGAGACAGAGATCATTATATGATAGAATTCACCTTGCAGATTGAGAGGGAGAAAATAAAGTCAAGATTTATCAGTAATACGGTGGAGTAAGGGATTTATAGAGGCGTGAGAGAGGAGCTGGCCAAAGTTGATTGGAAGGGGACACTAGCAGTGAGGACAATAGGGCCGCAATAACTGGAGTCTCTGGGAGGTTGCGGGATAGATACATCCCAGAGAAGAAGAAGCTTATTAAAGGGAGGGTGAGGCAACCAAAGCTGACAAGGGAAGTCAAAGACAGCATTTAAAAAAAGAGAGGACATGTAATATAGCAAAAATTAATGGGAAGTTAGAAGATTGGAAGGCTTTTAAAAACTAACATCAGGAAGCTAATAAAACCAGAAGGAGAGAAAAGATGAAATATGAAGATAAGCTAGCTAATAATATCAAAGAGGATACCAAAAGATTATCAGATATATAAAGGGTAAAAGAGAGGCAAAAATGGATATTGGTCCACTGGAAAATAATGCAGGACAGATAGTAATGGGGGACAAAGATATGGCGGACAAACTCATTAAGTATTTTATATCAGTCTTCAATACGCCAGTTTGGCAGAAATTCAAGAGTGTGAGGGCAGAAGTGAGTGGAGTTGCTATTACTAAGGAGATGGTGCTTGTGAAGCTGCAATGTCTGAAGGTAGATAAGTCACCTGGAACAGATGGACTACACCTCAGGGTTCTGAAAAAGGTAGCTGAAGAGATTGTGGAGGCATTAATAATGATCTTTCAACAATCACTAGATTCTGGAATGGATCCAGAGGACTGAAAAATTGCAAATATCACTCCACTCTTTAAGAAGGGAGGGGGGCAGAAGAAAGGAAATGATAGGCCAGTTAGCCTGACTTCAGTAGTTGAGAAGATGTTGGAGTCTATTATGACGTTTTGGTGTACTTGGCGGTGCGATATAAAGTAGGTCAGCACCGGCATGGTTTCCTTAAGGGGAAATCTTACCTGACAAATCTGTTGGAATTCTTTGAGGAAATAACAGACAGGATAGACAAAGGAGATTCAGTAGATTGTGTTTTCTTGGATTTTGCACCTCTAATTTCTGAATTTTCAGCTCATTTCGAAAATAGCCTGTGTCATTATTCCTTCTACAAAAGTGCATAACCATGCTCTGCTTCTACGCTATCATTTCCACGCACCAACGCCAGTGATGTTGTCTAACTGGACTATACACGTCGAACCGAAGTCATCCAATACCAAACTAACTCGCCTTAAAGCCCACACAAAATAACTCTATATATTCATTACTTCATGGAAAATTAACTTCTGTCAAAATAAGAGAACAACTGAAAAAACTGCAGAACAAATATTTGATTATAAAATTAAACATTATAGATAAGCTTAGATAAACATGATCAAATGTATTATGGAACATGACATGGTAAGCTTCAGTAGATTTGATTTTTCTGATATGTAAATATGAATGATTCAGGCTGTAAAATTGGACAAATGTTGGAAATTTCACTTAATTATCTTTGGGGAATAGGGAAAACTTCTGAAAACTCTGAAACATTCCTGACAGTCTCAACCAGAAACTGAGTGAGCTATTTAGGATCCACTGTACATTGCTGAGTTACCTTTTCTGTTTGGCAAGTACCTGTCTTGATGGTGTTACCTGTCTTACTAATTGTCTTATTTGTTAGTTTAAAGAGAAAAAAAATGAAATATGGGTGCTTAGGAAATGGAGGTACATCTCTAGCAAATGAGGTGTAAGGCGCTCCTTCCTTCTGCTAGTCTGCGGGTCACCCTAGGGCAAGGTGTAGCACCTGCTGAGCCCCCCGATCAGGGTCACAAGAAGCCATGGGAGCAGATGGTGGATGGTTGTATGAGCAGCTGGTACATATCACAATCAGAGGATGACAGCAGGAAACACAGGACAAGGGCAACATCCTTCAGACTGTCCCTCTAGTGCAGAGGCCTGCAGATATGGAGGAACCGAGCTGAACGGAATATGACTGGGCTCTTTCAATGCCTTTACGCTTCGGTGTTTGATATGCTGTGGTTTGAGCTCTTCTTTTTTGCCGTCTGTGCGATTTGTTCTTGTTTCTGCATGGGGGTTTGATGTGTTTCTTTAAGCAGGTTCCATAGTGTTTCTTTGTTTCATGGCTGTCTGTAGGAAGATGAATCTCAGAGTTGTACACTGCATACATACTTTGATAATCAATGTACTTGGACTCTTTGGTTATTCAACCACTGACCGCCAGGCAGACAATCTCTGAAGAGTATTGATAACGGCTGGGGTCACCCGTCTTGTAAAGACACTGCCCTGAAGAAGGCAATGGCAAATGACTTCTGTAGACAAATTTGCCAAGAACAATCGAGGTCATGGAAAGACCGTGATCGCCCACGTCATATGACCTGGCACATAATGATGATGATGATGATGATGAGATATACCTACACCAGCTTAAAAAGCAACTCAATTTGTGGAACACACACAAAGCACTGGAGGAACTCAGCAGGTAACTTTTATAACTTTTATTTTATTTAGAGATAGCACTGAAAGGGCTCTCCTGGCCCAGTGAGCCACACCACTCAGCAACCCACACAAAATGCTGGAGGGACTCAGCAGGCCAGGCAGCTTCGAGGGAAAAGAGTTTCCGGCCAACACCCTCCATCAGGACTGGAGAGGAAGGAGGAAGAAGCCAGAATATGAATGTGGGGGGAGAGGAAATGGTACAAGCTGGAAAGTGACAGACGAGGACGGGAAGATGGGGGAAGGTGGATGCAGAAGGGGGGGATGAAGTGAGAGGCTGAGACGAGAAAGGTGGAAAAGTTAAAAGGCTGTTGTAGAAGGAAGCTGATAGGAGAGGAGAGAGAACCATGGGAGAAAGGGAATGAGGAGGGAGGAGAGGAGAAGGGGAAGGGTAAGAGAGTAGCCAGAATGGAGACTGGAAAAAGAGAGTGGGGGGGGGGGGGGGGCGAGAAATCACCAGAAGTTAGAGAAATCGACATTCATGTCACCATGCCTTTCATTTCCAGGACCACTCTTGTAAACTTCCTCTGGACTCTCTCCAATGCCAGCTTTATTAAATCTTTATTAGATTTGGGGCCCAAAGCTGCTCTCAATACTCCAAATGTGGTCCGACCAATCCCTCAGCATTACATGAGCACTTCTTTCTAGTCCTCTGACCTGCTCAGTTTATCCCAGCATTTTGATTTCTAGCATCTGCAGAATCTCTTGATAGACCACTTAACAACTGCAATGCAAACATTTTCACTGGAGCCACGTGAAGAGACAAGTATATGTTAATTTTATGTTTGTGAATGTGCCTACAGAACTTCAGCACCTGTCAAAAATCCACAGAGATGCCTTAGTACATTTTCTATATATGTTTACATATGCAGTACATTTGCATGCTCCAAACGAACATTGAATGAGCATTGTATTGTAAAAGGATGCTCACTGAACCAAATAAGAGTTACACAAGGAAGCTCTGTTGGGAGAAAAACAATCTATTCCACAGGAGATTTCCTAATGATGCTGCGTGATGAAGGATTTTAGACTAACATTTGCAACCATTTCTGTGGAACTCTGGAAGATGCATTAGACGCCTACAAACTAGAAATCTGTGTTTATAGAGATAATGTTTGTTAAAATGTTATCAGCGAGCAGATTAATTAAACTATTAATCCCAGAATGTTACAAAATTGAATCAATGCAGATTAATTGGCTGAAAACTCAATGTAGTTCCATTCAAGTAGTTTGAACTGAGACAGACTATTTCCTGAATCAAAGATTTCCAACTGTCTGTTATGTACCAACACTGACATTTCTTACTGAGATTCCTCCTTATGTTGAGTTAATTAATATAAAGAAACTAAAGTGTGCCTGTCACTGGCTGAAACAGTATTATTACTTAATTACTTAAGCCCATCACCCCTACAGAGGCTTAAGGCCGCCACCAGAGTCCTCTGCCCTGGGCCAAAGGTGGCTTCTGTTTTTACCAGATGACTTCATACGTCTTCTAGACGAAGATCTTTTCTCTCCCAGGGATGAGGACTTTGGAACAGCTGGTGGCGTTTCTGTAGCTCTGGGTTTTTACAGGATGGGGTTGCTTTCCTCAAATCCAGCCCTCCTCCTTCCCCAGCCAGACTTGGGACCATCCATGGTGGAGTTGTCTTTCACGCTATAGGGTTGAATTATTTCATTCATGTTTCATTCAGCAATGCATCTTAGGTTGATTCAGGTGAATGTATTAGTTTTAACTAAAATATGTAAAGTGAATGAAATTTGTCTATCATCAATGACCAATCTGTGTTGTGACTGTCCTCTTTCTTCTTTAGCAGATGAACTTTAATACTGAGAGGTCTTCTTCTTAAGCCATTGCCCCTTTTGGGCAATAGGCCACCAATGGCAACTCACCAGAGTCCTCTGTCTTGGGCCAGTTCTTCAAGTCCAGGTGTAGCACATCTACAGTATATGTCTTCTAGGTGAAGATCCTTCATCTCCCAGGGATAAGGTCCTTGGAGTTTCTGTTGGTGTTTCTGTAACTCTTGATTTTTACAGGATGAGAGACTGGATTTGGGAATTGCAATGGAATACCCACATTCTTCTTCTTCTTAAGCCTGTCATACGTATTGGGCCACAGGCCACCATTAGCAGCTCACTAGAATCCTTTGGGCCAGTCTTTCAAGTTGTCCCCAGGTGTAGCCTATCTTCAGAGATCCCTCCTCTCCCAGTGATGAAATCTTCAGAGCTCCTGTTGCCGTTTCTGTAGCACTGAATTTTACAAGATGGATTTGCAAGCCCAATGCCTAACCTTCCTCCTTTCACAGTCGGGCTTGGGACCGTCCATGGCCGAGTGGAAACTGTATTATAAAATGTAGAAATTGGACTGCTCATGTTCATTCAGACAATTCAGCTTCCTTTTGTCAAGGTATAGCAAAGTGAAGTCCCATGTCACCAGGTTCGAGAACATCTCCTTCCCTTCAACCATTCAGTTCTTGAACCAACTACAAGGTTATGTCCATTCATTTATTTATTTAGAGATTTCACACCACCCAGAAACACCCATGTGATAATTAACCTCTACCCCAAGAGACAGAGACCTCCAAGAGATAAAAACTTTGTCATAAGGTTAAGAGGCTTGTGTGCCTCAATGACCCAGAGAGCTATGTTGGCGGGAGTCAGGCCTTGTGCTTTGATTCTTGGAAGGGTCACACACGTCAAACAGGTCAAAGGGTAAAGGGCAGACTAAGAGTGATCCACTGGTCCTCCAGGTTTGGGGATTTAGCTCAGGGCTAACCACCCTGACTGGCCGAAAAAGTTGTTATGGAAACAGCAATGAAGAATCCTTCTATAGCTGTGTGTGACTGAAATGGAGAACCTTCATTGCTGCCTTAAAAACCAGCAACATAACAGGCAACGGGCAATAAGTCGGAGAGAGAGAGGGAGAGAGAAGAGAAACCAGAGGGGAAATTCAGAATATGCTCCTTCGAGTGTCTCTGAAGGCCAGCATGAACTGTTTTACATGTCACTTGTACATCAAAACTATGAAGTACACAATGAAATGTGTCATTTGCATCAAATCAAATCAGTAAGGACTGTGTTGGACAGTCTGAAAATGTTGCCAGGCTTCTGGCGCCAACATAGCATACCCACAACTTATTAACCCTGACCGTACATCTTTGGAATGGGGGAGGAAATTGAGGCAGCTGGGGAAAACCCACGCAGTTACGGGGAGAACGCACACACTCCTTACAGACGATGGCCGGAGTTGAATCAGGGTCACTGGCGCCATAATGGCCTTTTGCTAATTGCTACAAGGCCGCTGTCGTTCTATAAATCTCTGGTTAGACCGCACTTGGAATATAGTGTTCAGTTCTGTTGCCTCATTATAGGAAGGAAATGGAAGCTTTATAGAGGACGCGGATGAGATTTGCCAAGATTCTGCTTGGATTGGAGAGCATGTCTTATGAAGCTCAGAGAGTTAGGGCTTTCTCTCTGGAGTGAAGAAGGATAAGAGGTGTTTTGTTAAAGATGTGTAAGATGGAAACAGCAATAGACAGAGTAGACAGCCAGAAACCTTTTCCCAGGTTGGCAATGGCTAATATGAGGGGGTCATAACTTTAAGATGATTGGTGAAAAGTATAGGGGGGTTGTCAGAGAGCTCCTACACAGTGAGTGTAATTGTGTTGATAGTTATAGAGCCAGATAAATTAGGGACTTTTAAAAAACTTTTAGATGAGCGCATGGATGATAGAAAATTGGAGGGTTACATAGAAGGGAAGCTATGGATTGATCTTAGAGTAGGTTAGAAGGTTGGTTCATAGCAAAGTGCCTGAACCGTGCTGTAATATTCTGTGCACAAAAAGCTGGACGAATTCAGCAGGTCAGGCAGCATCTATGGAAATGAATAAACAGTCGACATTTCGGGCCAAGACCCTTCATCAGGACTGGAAAGGAAGGGGAGGAAAAGCCAGAACAAAACATCAACTCTTTATTCTCCTCCATAGATGCTGCCCGACCCGCAGAGCTCCTTCAGCATTTTGTGTGTGTTACTCTGGATTTCCAGCATCTGCAGGATCTCTTGTGTTTATGATCTACTGTTCTGTGTTCTATGTTCAAATTGTCCAATCCTAATCACAACTTCAGGGTAGCAACATTATGACCTTGTTTATTATTTTGCTCTCCTTGCATTGTTTCCTGAATAATTATGTTTTCTTGTGAATGTTGTGTCTCTAATGTTATATACTTGAGACACTGCTGTAAGTAAGTTTTTCATTACACCTGTGCATACATGCCCTTGTGCAGATGACAAACTCCACTTTGATGCACCATTTGCACTGACACTAACTTAACAGTTGTACCCTAAAAACCCCACCATTGACGACTCCAAGTCTGCCTGAAAGGAGGAGGGCTCAGCATGGGGCTAGTAACCCCTTCCTATAAAAATCCAGAGCTACAGAAACACCAGCAAAAGCTCCAAAGACCTCATCCATGGGAGAGGAAGGATACACCAAGAAGATGTGATACACCGAGAGATCGTGTGAAAGACTGGCCGGCACAGAGGATTCTCCCAAGCTACTGTGGAGTTGATGAGGCTTAACTAATTTAACTAACTCTATCCTAAAATTTGACACCAAGTTTATCTGCACTATTTCCAATATAATTAATTGGCCTAGAGTTAATACAGCCTTAAGGAGATGAAAAAAGATTTCAAACCTCCAACACAAGAAAGTCTGCAGATTATAAAAATCGAAAGTAACACACACAAAATGCAGGAGAAACTCTTCAAGTCAGGCAGCATCATTGCTTGCTGTGTGGGCAACAGCTTGCTCTCCATACTGCACTGGCCTGGTCACCAGCTTTTGTCCCACTGGTATAAGACTCTTGAACAGTGTGATAAGATGGTCTCTTGACTTTGCAATCTATCTTGTTATTGTCTGTCTGCACTTCTTCTGGAAAGATGAAGGTTAGCTGCATTTGTCATAACACTGAAAAATACTATTAATTGCAGTTTTGCATCAAATCGCTACAGAGATGGAGTGAGCGATATGGAAAGGAGTCATTGCGGGAGAGTGTTGATGCCCATTCACCAATCAGGTGCAAGGTTGGATCATTCCAAGCACCAAGCCAGTTTGGTGAGATCGAGAAGGGCTTTGGTCTGGGCAGCCCGAGCTTATCGGGATGCCTGACTTCAGGTCCTGCAGCATGGCACTGCTCAGTGCCTGGACAATTTCAACATTGGCCCAGATAGACAGGAAGCCCAAGTGTCGGTGTGAAGGTGATCTCGCTCACTCTCCCATGAGTGTTTATTTCTTTCTCCGCGGCGCTGAGGCTGTGAACTGATCCAGCTACTGTGGGTTTCTATCCGCTGGTGTGATGGAAGGCCTGGCTTGGGCCTACTCCAGCTTCTCCGGGAAGTGGTGTGTGTGTGTGTGTGTGTGTGTGTGTGTGTGTGTGTGTGTGTGTGTGTGTGTGTGTGTGTGTGTGTGTGTGTGTGTGTGTGTGTGTGTGTGTGTGTGTGTGTGTGTGTGTGTGTGTGTGTGTGTGTGTGTGTGTGTGTGTGTTCTCTCTCTCTTATTCTGCACAGTGATCTTTGGTCTTTTTTAAATTAGGTTATTTGAGTTTCTCACTTTGTGGCTGCCTGTAAGCAGACAAATTTCAAGGTGTATAATTTATACATTCTTTGATAATAAATGTGCTTTGAATCAAATCAGTGAGGATGTGCTGGGGGCAGCCCACAAGTGTCACCAGGCTTCTGCTGCCATCCTAGCAATCCCACAACCTGCTAACCATAACTCTAACCATAACTATAACCATTACTATAACCATAACTATAACCGTAACTCTAACCATAACTATAACCATAACTAACCATAACTCTAACCATAACTATAGCCATTACTATAACCATAACTATAACCATAGCTCTAACCATGACTATAACCATAACTAACCATAACTCTAACCATAACTATAGCCATTACTATAACCATAACTCTAACCATTACTAAAACCATTATTATAACCATAACTCCAACCATAATTATAACCATAACTCTAACCATAACTATAACCATTACTATAACCATAACTATAACCATAGCTCTAACCATAACTATAACCATAACTAACCATAACTCTAACCATAACTATAGCCATTACTATAACCATAACTCTAACCATAGCTATAACCATTACTATAACCATAACTCTAACCATTACTATAACCATTATTATAACCATAACTCCAACCATAATTATAACCATAAATCTAACCATAAATATAACCATTATTATAAACATAACTATAACCATAACTAGAACCATAACTCTAACCATAACTATAACAAGCAAGCCCACATCCTAGCAAGCCCACAACCTGCTAACCATAACTCTAACCATGTCTTTGGAATGTAGGAGGAGACCGCAGCATCTGGAGGAAACCCACGCGGTCACAGTGAGAACATCTTTCCCCGTCCCCTCTTCCCTATTCCCCACTCTGGCCTTTACTTCTTCTCACCTGCTTATCAGAAGAGAACCACACTTTATGCAAACACAAGGCAGGTACTGTACAAGAATTTTTAGAAGCCTGGTTCTCTTCTGATAACTCAGTAAACAAACATATCGAAATAGACGCCGTCTATGAACCCCTAAGAGACAAAGAAACGCGAGCCAATAGAGTTCAAAAGACAGCTGAAGCAACACCACAAGATGCTGGAGGAACTCAGCAGGCCAGGCAGCATCTAAGGAACAATGTACAGTTGATGTTTCAGGCTGAGACCCTTCAGCAGGACTGGAGAAGAAAAGCTGAGGAGAAAAGGATTTTTTGAATCTACTCCTCATCTTTTTTTCTCCAGTCCTGCCGAAGGGTCTCGGAACAAAATGTCAAGTATACTTTTTCCCATAGATGCTGCCTGGCCTGTTGAGTTCCTCCAGCATTTTGTGTCTGCTGCTTTGATTTCTGGCATCTGCAGATTTTTTCTTGTTTGAAGGGGTAGCCAATCAGGACGAAGGAAAGTGAATGGGCGGGGGGGGGGGGGGGGGGTATATATCACATATTGGATTATACTGCTGCCACAAAGTGAACAAATGTCACCACATATGCCAGAGTTATTAAACCTGGTCCCGATTCTGATAAACGTGAGCACGCCCAAAGAGAAACACCAAACAACTGCGCATTGAGGATGTCACCACAACGGGTGATGAAACATCTGCGAGCTAATTGCCTAGCTCGGCGAACACCACATCATCAAACACACATAGGATGCTTAAAGATCCCAATGATTCCAGAGGTAAGCATTGATCTTCAAGATCTACCAATCCTTTTCCAGTTTAGCAAACTCCACGATAACCAAAATCGATTTTCAAAACAGAAATTGCTGGAAGAACTCAGCAGGTCCAGCAGGGCTTGTAAAAATGTTCCTCATTCTCTACCTGACCTGCTGAATTTTTCCAAAATTTTCTGTTTTTACTTCAGATTGCCAGCATCTACTGATTCTTTTAAATATAGCTACCTGTTGTCATAACAGCCTGGAGAAGGTGACCCACAGATGAAATACAGTTCTTCAGCCCCAATGAGAAAAAAAAACAAGAGGAAAAAACAACACAAGAAATGAATGACATTGAGAGTGTTGCCAAGGTGAATGAACAGAATTGCAACTTACTCCTTAATCGAAAAGAGCCCTTAACTGGGTCAGCTAATAAAATTAGAAGCATCCTGTTGTTATAGCCGCAGATGACAAATAAGACATGCTTTGAGCGGGGAGAAAGAAGTGAAGCTGTCATTTCGAAGTATAAAGGAAATACAAACTTGCTGCAGGAAAAAGCTAAGTGCGTCTGGCATCTGCAGGGTCATGGAGTCATTTGAAAAATGATGAAGGGTACTTATTCTTCACATTCTCCTGTGGCTGATTAAGAACTATGAATAACAAAATGACAAGTTGCTGATTAGTTTCCCTAATGTAACACAATATAATGATATTGGAGTATCATTTACCATTAATCCAGCAAGTTCCTAGGAGTGAACATCAACTATAGCCCGTCCTGGTCCAACTGCAATGATGTCACAGCCAAGAAAGCTCACAAATGCCTTTTAAAAAAATCAAGTCCCTGTCAACTCCTACCAATTTTACTAGTGCACTGCAGAAAGTGTTCTGTCTGGATGCATAATGCCTTGTAACTGCTCTGAACATGACCACAAGAAACTGCAGAGAGTTTGTGGACACAGCTCAGCACATCATGGGAACTAGCCTTACCTCCGGGAATGCTGTCTATACCTATCGCTGTCTCGGTAAAGCAGTCATCATCAATACTGATCCCACTCAACCCAGACATTCTCTCTACTCCCCTTTCCATCAAGCAGAAGATGCAAAAGATTGAAAACGTGTCCCACCAGGTTCAAGAACAGCTTCTATCCTGCTGTTTTTAGATTACTGAACAGTTCCCTAGTATGATAGGTTGAACCCTTGACCTTACAGTCTTGCCCATTATGATCTTGCACTTTATTGTCTACATGCACTGCACTTCTTCTGTACTGTTACACTTTATTCTGTATTCTGGTATTGTTTTACCTTGTACTACCTCAATGCACAGTTATAAAGAATCAAATTGTATGAAAAGTCATCATCATCGTCATTACATGCCTTGTCGTATGACATGATCAGGGTCCTTCCATGACCATGATTGTTCTTGGCAAATTTTTCTATAGGAGTGGTTTACCATTTTCTTCTTCTGGGCAGCATCTTTACAAGATGGGTGACCCCAGCCATTATCAATACTCTTCAGAGATTGTCTAGCTGGTGGCAGTTGTCATGTAACCAAGACATGATATGCACCAGCTGCTCATACGACCACCCACCACCTGCTCCCATGGCTTCATGTGACCCTGATCAGGGGACTAAGCAGGTGCTACACCTTGTCCAGAGATGACCCGCAGACTAGCGGAGGGAAGGTGTGCCTTACACCTCCTTTGGTAGAGATATAACTCCATACTGACACCCATAACAACAGGATGGAAGATTAAAGATTATCTTAATTTGTCACTTATACATCGGAACAAACATTGAACTGTGTCATTTGTGTCAACGGCCAACCCAGTCCAAAAATGCTCAGGGGTAGCCCGCAAGCATCACCACATTTCCAGTAACAACATAGCATGCCCACACTTACAAATCTGCATGACTTTGGAATGGGGGAAGAAGCTGAAACACGTGGAGAAAACACACACGGTGTCACGGGGAGAAAGTACAAAGTCCTTGCAGACAGCAATGGGAATTGAACCTCGATTGCTGGTGCTGTAAAGCGTTTTGCTAGCCTACCCTACCGTGCTGCCCACAGACTAAAGCAAGACAAGCTTTCACTGTACCTCAGTACATCATAACAAAAATAAAACAATACCAGTTCCAATTCCAAAAGGGTTACAGAAAGGTCTCCATACTGGAATATCCAGATCAGTTGACGGAATGCGCATGGAAAATACAGAGACAAGAGATTCTACAGACACTGGAAATCCAGAGCAACAGACACAAATTGTTGGAGGAATTCAGCAGATCAGGCAGCATTTATGGAGATGCACAAACGAATGGCATTTCAGTCCAAGACTCTTCTCCAGGACACTGCCATCAGCTCCGTCTTCATACAACTGAGCTGCCAAAGCTCTCTTTATGATATCAGCTTGTGTCATGTCAGCTGTGGTCTGAGTGCTGAGTCAATGTTAGAATACAAAGCAACTCATTGACTCCGTCACAGACTGGTCAGGGTTCTGTTGGGTGTGCAGGTTCTCGGAAGCTACCTTCCAGTGTTGGACTACACACATCACTTGATCCAGACCTGGAATCAGTTCTAATAGTATTAGTAGTAGTGGTATGAACACTCGAGTCGACTATGATGTTTTCCTAAGGCGTTGTCTATTGGTGGCTCCTCTGGTAGCTGTTGAGGCCAATCCTGGATCCACGTATTCTGGTGCAGTGTGGGCAAGAGTAAGTGGTGGCTGTGATAGTGGTCCTTATTTCAATAGAACCAGAATCAGGTTTAATATCTTCAGCATATGTCCATAAGACCATAAGTACATAAGATATAGGAGCAGAATGAGGCCATTTAGCCCATAAAGTCTACACTGCTATTTCATCACAGCTGATCCAATTTTACTCTCAACCCCAATCTCCTGCTTTCTCCCCATTTCCCTTCATGCCCTGACCAATCAAGAATCTATCAGCCTCTGCCTTAAATATACAAAATAACTTGGCCTCCACAGCTCCTGCGGCAAAGAATTCCACAGATTCCCCACACTCTGGCTAAAGAAATTCCTCCTCATCTCCGTTCTAAAAAGACACCCCTCTATTCTGAGGCTCTGTCCTCTGGTCTTAAACTTTCCTACAACAGGAAACATCCTCTCCACATCCACTCTATCAAGGCCTTTCACCATTCAACAGGCTTCAATGAGGTCACCCCTCATTCTTCAGAATTCCAGTGAATACAGGCCCAGAGCCATCAAACACTCTTCATATGACAAGCCATTCAATCCTGGAATCATTTTCATGAACCTCCTTTGAACGCCCTCCAGTGTCAGTACATTCTTTCTGAGAGAAGGGGTACAAAACTGCTCACAATACTCCAAGTGAGGCCTCACCAGTGCTTCTCAACATTATATCCTTGCTTTTATATTCTAGTCCTCTTGAAATGAATGCTAACATTGCATTTGCCTTCCTTACCACAGACTCAACCTGCAAATTAACGTTTAGAGAATCCTCACAAGGACTCCCAAGTCCCTTTGGGCCTCAGCTTTTTGTATTTTCTCTCCATTCAGAAAATAGTGAACCCTTTTATTTCTTCTACCAAAGTGCATGACCGTCCAATTTCCAACACTGTATTCTATCTGCCATTTCTTTGCCCATTTTCCTAATCTATCTAAGTCCTTCTGTAACCTCTCCACTTCTCAAAACTTCCTGCCCCTCCACCTATCTTCATATTGTCTGCAAACTTTGCAATAAAGCCATTAATTCCATCATCTAAATCACTGACAAGTAACGTAAAAAGAATCGGTCCCAACACAGACCCCTGTGCAACACCATTTGTCACTGGCAGTAAACCTGAAAAGGCTCCCTTTATTCCCACTCTTTGCCTACTGCCAATTAGGCCCTGCTTTATTGATGCTATATTTTTTTCCTGTAGTACCATGGGCTCGTAGCTTGTTATGCAGCCTCATGTGTGGCTCCTTGTCAAAGGCCTTTTGAAAATCCAAGTACACACCATCAACCAATTCTCCTTTGTCTATCCTGCTTGTTATTTCTTCAAAGAATTTCAACAGATTTGTCAGGCAAGATTTTCCCTTGAGGCAACCATGCAGACTACGGCCTATTTTATTACATGCCTCCAAGTACCTTCAGACTTCATCCTTAATAATCGACAACATCTTCACAACCACTGAAGTCAGACAAACTGGACTACAGTTTCCTTTCTTCTGCTTCTCTCCCTTTTTGACAAGTGGAGTGACATTTGCAACTTTCAAGTTTTCTGGAACTGAAATTTGTTTGTCATGAAATTTGTTGACTTTTGTGGCAGCAGTAAAAGGCATTACATAATAATAAAGAAAAAAAACTGTGAATTACAGTAAGTATATATATATATTAAATAGTTAAATTAAATAAGTAGTGCAAAAATAGAAATTTAAAAAGTAGTGATATAGTCTTTATGGGTTCAATGTCCATTCAGAAATCAAATGGGAGAGGAGAAGAAGCTGTTCCTGACGTTGAGTTTGTACGTTCAAGCTTCCATATCTCATTACTGATGGCAGCAATGGGAACAAGGCATGTCCTGGTTCACCAGATTCCTGGATATTTAGATTCCAGATATCTAAGAGCATCTATTAGATAGAACAACCTTCCTCCTGAAGAGAGGAGAATCAAACAGAGGAAAATTTTCAATCGCTGTCAAGTGCTCAGCTTTGAGTAAATGGTGTAATCCATGTTTGGACAACTGTTCTCTTGACAAAGAGCCTCGACCTGAAACAGTGACTGTTTGTTCTCCTCCATAGATGCTGCCTGATCTGCTAAGCTCTTCCACAATTGTGTTGGTGCTGAAATAAGGAACGTGCTTGCTATGGTCAGGAGAAAGGCAAAGAGGGCACTGCGAGTCACATGTCTCTAGATCTATTTCAGCACTTTGTCCCAGGTATATCTTCCCCATTAAGCTAGTTGCTATTCTTTAAGAGCTGATGCTAAGGACGGAACAGGTCAAGCTCCTTGGCAAGTTCCAAAGATATGTGATTTAGAGATTAACTGGTCACATTGATGTAATTGGGCAAAGTGGGCTCGTTGGGCCTGAAGTGTTATGGTGTTGTAACTTTAAATAAAATAAACATCATTTGTAAAGAGAGAGGTAATAGGATAAACAACTGAACATTCTGCACTTCTGGCCACCACCTAGAGATAGATAGATAGGAAATAAGTTGGTAAGATGCTTCCTTAAGGTTGCTATAGCCAGGGAGGGTGGTGGGGGTCAGCTTGCACTGCCTAATAAATGTTCCATTTGGTGTGTATCTCAAATAGCCTCTGACAACCGAGTCCAGCTCCTGGCCTTCACGTGTGGCTTAGCTACTAAGCCTGGCGGAACAGTTTCTACTGACAGGAGAAGGGGCAAAGGCGGGTTACTGGTGCCTTAAAACCAGTTGCTTTGGGCAGATGAGGCTTATCAGCTGTGGTTGGCAGCTCATCTAGCAGAAGGGAAACTCTAACCTCAAACCTCCGCTGCCTTGTGCCTATAACCACACATGGGGAAGGCTTTGGGAATAAACCCCTAGGAAAAATCAGAGCTGGAGTCTCTAAGGCAGTCCTACATTGAGCTCAATGCTGGCTGGCAACTCCTGTGATGCCTCTGGTGCCAAAACTGTATTGGTCTGTGCAGTTCCCTTGGATTCATCAGCTGCATGGAGAGGGCGAGCCTGCTACATGGGCAAAAGTTGCTCTCCATATTGTACTGCCCTGGCTTGCATATCACGAAAACACCTGGAAGGCAACATCCATGGTCAAGCCCAAACAACAGGGAGCCTCAAAAATTGATAGATAGATAGATAGATAGATAATAGATAAAATAAATAGATAGATAAGTCAATCAATCAGTCTGATAAAATGACTTACAGAGTCCCTGAAAGAAGGTCCACAGGTTGTGGAATTAGGTCAAGTGCCGGCATTAACTCATGCCCATAACATCTCCATTACATCTGACAATCAAGGCATCTCATCTGCTCTCTCACCTGACCATCTCTCCAGGACCCCAGGTCACCACCTTTTGGTCCTCACTACATTACACCTTCACAGAATTTCCATTCCTCACATTTTTCCTCTTCCCCTTCCAAAGTAAGACAGCTGAATTAGGGCCAAGTATAGCAAAACTGTAGACAGTTTTGTTCTGTGTACTCTTGTCCGCTGGGAAAAGCATTGAATATACTCAGACCAATTTAACTTATGACTTATAACAGCTGTCAGCAAGTGAGAACACAGCTTCTTCGCAGCAGTCTAGACCAATTTAAAGCTCTGATAGCAGAGGTTAGAAAACAGTGCTCTAACCCCTAGTGTGACTCAGTATCCTTGCAATTTCATTTTCCCATTACTAAGATGCACTTTGCTAGAGGCTTTGAAACAAGAACACTAAAATATATTTTCATTCATGTTATTTATTTAGAGATACCGCATGGAACAGGATCTTATAGCCCAACACGCTGTGCCACCCATCAACCCATCCACCAATCCTAGCCTAATCGTGGGACAATTTACAGTGACCAATCAGTTCAAAGTTCAAAATAAACTTACACATATATCACCATATTCATTTCCTTGTGGGCATATTCAATAAATCTATAGAATAATAACCATAACCATAACAGAATCAATGAAATACTGCCCAACTAGGTCAGAAGACAACAAACTGTGTAAATACAAAAAGAAGAAATAATAATAATAATATTAATTAATTAATTAATTACTTAATTACTTAATTAATTAATAAGCAATAAATATCAAGAACAAGAGATGAAGAGTCCTTGAAAGTGAATCCATTGGCTGTGGGATCATTTCAATGATGGGGCAAGTGAAGTTCAGTAAATTTATCCTATTTAGTTCAAGAGACTGATGGTTGAGGGGTAAATCACATCATCAAGGATTGTGCTGGGCTGCCCACAGGTGCCGCCACACTCCCGGCACCAACATAGCACGTCCAGAACTCATTCACCCTACCTGTGCATCTTTGGAATGTGGGAGGAAACTGGAGCACACGGAGGAAATCCCTGCGGACACAGGGAGCACGTACAAACTCCTTACAGGCAGGGCCAGGAATTGAACATTGATCAGCAATCACTGGTGCTGCAGAAGCATTACACTAACCACTACACAAATGTCAACAGTTTAGTTGGTGTTACTGATAATGTAAAACAAATTGCATGAAGACTCCAAATGAATAATGTACATGAACATCTAAATTGTTATAAACAACCTGTGCACTAATAATCTGTGGCGTAACTAACTTTATCGACATTTTTAACCTAGTGGGACACAAGAGTCTGCAGATGCTGGAAGTTAAGCCACTAATGATTCCTTTCCCCCTACAGATGCTGCTCGAGCCACGTAACTACAAGACCATGTCATAGGAGCAGAGTCAGGCCATTTTTCCATTCACCCGGTTCCACCATTACATCATGGCTGATTTATTTTTTCTCTGAACCCCATTCTCCTCCCTTCTCCCCATCACCTTGGACGCTCTTACTAATCAAGAAACTATCAACCTCTGCTTTAAATATACAGTGACTTCACCTCCACAGCTGTCCGCGGCAATGAATTCCACAGATTCATCGCCCTCTCACAAAAGAAATTCCTCCTCATCTCTGCTCAAAAGGAATGTCCTTCTATATTGGTCCTAGACTCCCCCACAATTGGAAACATCCTCTCCACGTCCACTCTATCTATTTATTTATTTACTGGGCTACAACACAGAATAGGTCCTTCCATCCCTTCAAGTCATGCCACCCAGCAAACCCCTAATGTAATCCAGCCTAACCATGGAACAATTTACGATGCAGGAAGCCAGAGAAAACCATAGTGGTCATGGGGAGAACATACGAACTCCTTACAGGCCATGGCAGGAATTGAACCCAGGTCGCCTGTATTGTAAAGCACTGTGCTAAACACTACGAGGGGCGATTGATAAGTTTGTGGCCTAAAGTAGGAGATGAGTTATGCAACTCTCGTTACATGAACATTCAGTTCAACTCTTTGAGTGATTATGCAGGAAGTTTGAAATTATCTCCTTCTACCGTAGGCCACAAACTTATCAATCACCCAGATGAGTTATTAACTGATGAGCTATTAACTTCAAACTTTCTGCATAATTACTCGAAGAGTTGAGCTGCACGTGCATGTAACGAGAGCTGTATAACTCATCTCCTTCTACCGTAGGCCACAAACTTATCAATCCCCCCTGCTGTGGACACCTTCTGGAGGTCCAAGATTTGTATGCTCCACGACCGCTGGACTAAGTGTGTAAATGTAGGAGGGGACTATGTTGAAAAATAAATGTGCTAGGTTTTCTAAAACGGACTCCTTCTACCTTAGGCCACAAACTTATCAATCACCCCTCATATGCTAGCATGCCGCTCCAGTATAGCTAGGCCTTTTGATAATTGGTAAGTTTCAAAGAGACCCCCCCCCCCCCCACCTCATTCTTATAAAATCCAGTGAGTACAGTCCAGAGCCATTAACTGTTCCTCATACGTTTCGCTGTGTAGACTAGGTAACTAGGGAAGTTCCCAGAATGTTGTTGTTTTTCATGAAGGGAACTGGTGAGGAAGTTTTACGCCAATTATATAAGGCATTGGTGAGAAAGTGTGTGGATTAAAGTCCTTATTTAAAGAAGGGTGTAAATGCACAGGAAATGGTTCAGAAAAGGTTTATTTTCTAATACCTTAAATGGACAAGCTGCCTTTTGAGGAGAGACAATAGACAATAAACAATAGATGCAGGAGTAGGCCATTCAGCCCTTCTAGCCAGCACCACCATTCACTGTGATCATGGCTGATCATCCACAATCAGTACCCCGTTCCTGCCTTCTCCCCATATCCCTTGACTCTGCTATCTTTAAGAGCTCTATCTAACTCTTTCTTGAAAGCATCCAGAGAATTGGCCTCCACTGCCTTCTGAGGCAGAGCATTCCATAGATTCACAACTCTCTGGATGAAAAAGTTTTTCCTGAACTCCGTTCTAAATGGCCTACCCCTTATTCTTAAACTGTGGCCTCTGGTTCTGGACTCCCCCAACATCGGGAACATGTTTCCTGCCTCTAGCGTGTCCAATCCTTTAATAATCTTATATGCTTCAATCAGATCCCCTCTCATCTTTCTAAATTCCAGTGTATACAAGCCCAGTCACTCAAATCTTACAACATATGACAGTCCCGCCATCCCGGGAATCAACCTTATGAACCTACACTGAACAGAGGATGAACAGGCTCGCCTTGTGTACACTGGAATGCAGAAGAGTAAAAGGTGACAAGATGCAAGATGTCAAGAGGAGAGAAAGAGACCACAGATGCAGGAATCTGCAGCAAAAAAATCTGGAAGAGCTTAGTTGGGCAGGCAGCATCTGTGGCAACAAAGAGATAGTCATTGTTCCAGATCAAGATTTAATGCAGAGTCTCAACACAAGACGTCAACCATCTCTTTTGCATCCAAAGATGCTCCCTGATGTTCTTGCAGTAGGTTATTTTACAAATCCCAAGAAGGTTTGGCTGGTTGATATGGAGAGGATGTTTCCTTGTGTGGGAGAAAGTAGAAATAAAAGTCATCCATTTAAGACAGAGATGAGGTGAATCTTTTTTCTTCTCTTGGGAGGACGTGGGTCTCTGGATCACTCCTCAGAGGGTGCTGGAAACAGAGTGAATATTTTCACAATAGGTTCTTGATAAGCATAGGGTTAAAGGTTACTGGGTAGGCATGTATGCAGAGGTTAAGTGACCTCTATGTTCTTATTGAATGGTGGAGAGATTAAGGGACCTCCTTCTGATTCTAAATCATATATTCCAGACAACGATCTTTGTTCATTACAAACTTAATCACTCGCAGATCCTCGTACATAGAACAGTGCATAAGTACTGGCCCTTTAGTGCACAATGTTGTGCCAAACTTCTTACCCATTCCAAGATTCCTTCCATCCTACATAGCCCTCCATTCTCTTATCTTCAATGTGCTTCTCTGAGAGTTTTTTTAATATCCCTAATGTATCTGCTTCTACCACCATCCATGGCAGGGCATTCCATGCAGCCACCACTATCTGTGCTAAAAGCCTACCACTGAAATCTCCCCCATACTGTCCTACAATCACCTTAAAATAACCCCCCTGTATTCACCATTCCCGCCCTGAAAAATAGTCTCTGGCTATCCACTCAAATAAGGCCTCTTATCTTATACAGCTCTATCAAGTCACATCTCATCCTCCCTCAGTCAAAAGAGAAAAGCCCTATCTTACTCAATCTATCATCATAAGACATGCCTCTAGTCCAGGCAACACCCTGGTAAATCTCCTCTGCACCCTTTTCAAAGCTTCCACATTCTTCCTATAATGACATAACCAGAACTGAACACAATATTCCAGGGATTTATAGAACTACAACAATACCTCACGGCTCTTGAACTCAATTCCATGACTAATGAAGGCCAATAGACCATACTCCTTTTTAACCACCCTATCAACTTGTGCAGCAACTTTCAGAAAAGAAGTTTATCTGTGATGCACCATCAATAACTCTCGGAGACGTGAGGCGAGATATAGGCTTTTATTCGCTGGAAGAGAGCAGCCTGCAGCGAGAGACCACCATACAACATCCTGGAGACTGAGGAAGGAGCAGTGCCTCCAATCGCCTTTATACCGGGGTCTGTGGGAGGAGCCACAGGAGCAGTCAGCGGGGGGGGCATGTCCAGACAGGTATATGTAGTTCACAACAATCTGCTTCAAAAACATGAATGTCTCTGGAATCCCAACTAGCAGTGAATTTTACTGTTGCTCTGAAATGCTAGTCAGCTTGGCTTTTGTTCCTATCTTTGAATAATCCCTGTGACATGCGAGAACAAGGAATAAAATCGATCCTGGTTATAACTTAAACTTCGATATATCCAACAATTTTTTTTTCCAATAGAAAGGTAACTTGGCTTGATAGAGGTGTACAAGATAATGGCTTCTGGCAGTCAAAAAATCCATCTAAAAAGAAATCACTATAAATACATTTTCTGAGGTAAATTGTGTTAAATTATCGATGCTAAAAGTGAAATGGTGAGGCAAGTTCAGGGAATGAGCTGAGATGATATGCTGCAGATGGAGGTCCGATGCTTCTGTGGCTGGCCCAGGAGCAAGGCTGGATCACTCTGGGTGCTGAAAGGAGAAGTCAGGGCCCAGACAGAGAACTCTTGATGCTTGTTCAACTGGCCCAGGAGTGATCTTGGATCACTTTGGGCTCCGAGCTGATCTGAAGAGCATGGGAGCAGCTTCAGGCTGAGCGGCGGAATCTGGGCCCAAAGCGAGTCACTTGGCAACATGGTCTAGGCCTGGGGCCTTTCACAGTAACGATGCCTAGGTTCTATTGTGAGGTGCAATGCGCCGTTTAGACAATTTAAAAAGATGGCCCAGATTGGAGGTGAGAGCCGATTTCACTCACTCTCCACAACCTTTACTCCTCTCTGTTCTGCTGTTGAGTCAATTTAAACACAAGCCCAGATAAACTCGAAAAGCAGGGTGTCAGTCAGGACGAAAGCTGATTTCGTTTGTTCCCCACAATGGTCACCTCTATCACGCTGAGGCTATAAAGACTGCCCCAGCTGATGTGCTCTGTGCCCGCTAGTTGGATGAACTGATAAGCAAGGCTTTTGGCCTTCTTCGAGCTGCTCCAGGGTTCAGATCTGACGACTTAATTTTGGTTCGGAATGCTGTTGTTGTTCGCTTCAATTGTTTGCGTGATTTGTATTATTTTTCTTTCTCTTGAGCATCATGCGTTGGTCTTTTTACATTCATTCTTTTTTTCCTTAATTAGGTTCTTTTGGGTTTCTTGTTTTGTGGATACCTGTGAGCAAACAAATCTCAAGTTTGTATAATTTATACCGCCTTTGATAATAAATGTACTTGAATCTTGAATGATAAGAAGCATAGATCGAGTGGATATGCAGAGACATTTCCCAGGGCACAAATAGCTAATATCAAAGGGCATAATTTTAAGATGATTGGAGGAAAGTATAGTGGTGGGGGGGGGGGGGGGTTCAGGGATAAGTTGTTGCACTCCGAGAGTGGTGGGTGCATGGAACACCCTGCCAGGGGTGGTGGTAGAGGCAGGTGCATTAGGGGCATTTAAAAAACTCTTAGATAGGCACATGAATAATAGAAAAGTGGAGGCCTATGTAGGAGGGAAAGGTTAGACTGATCTTAGAATAGGTTAAAAGTTTGGCACAATATTGTGGGCCGAAGGGCCTGTACTGTTCTGTGTTCTATGTTCTAGAAAGGTATAGAGGTGCAGTTGGTAAACATTGAATTGATGTAAGGAGAGTGAAGACATGAGGTTTAACTGCTTAGGAAATCTTGGGCAATGGGCCAACAGAAAATATTGATACTGATACTTTATTTGCTGAACCTCCTGTAATTATGCTCTTAAAAATAATTTAGCAGGGTATGTTAAGTGGTGTAAAGAATTCTACAGGGTTCCAGCAGCTTTCACTGGGATCTATCCCTGGAGGCCATGTTAATTTGCAGTTTGTTGCAACGTGCACCTGGAATCATCTCAGGAGGGAAATATTCCACGTTCTGAAGAAGAAGCTCGTGTCTCTCGGCAATCTGCCACTCCCTGTCAAAGGCAACTTGGGATTACCTGTTCTGAATGTGTCCCAGTGAACAGGTTTACACAATCTGTATGCTCAAGGTGTTCGAATAGGGGGTATGATTAGTCTTCCATCAAGATAGATCTGGAAGTACATTCTAATTTTTATCACAGTGAAATGTGTGGTGCCATTAGGAATTCATCCCCACCAAACCTTATTGACCTGTCTCGAACATTCACCACTGTGCATCCAGGTACTGCACTAACTCCATTTTATGCCACTGTAATGGGCTGCATTTCAAAGACCAACGAGCTGGAGTACAGGAAAGAGATAGAGAGCTTAGTAACTGTGTGTCATGACAACATCCCTTTCCTCAGTGTCAACAAAACAAAAGAGCTGGTCATTGACTTCAGGAAGTGGGGAATAGTGCACTGGCTCCTGCCTCCATCAATGGTGTTGAGTGCAGAGGATTGAGCACTTCAAGTTCCTGTCTTGGTCCAACCATCTTTAAAGTCACAGCCCAGAAATGACTCAACATCCTCAAATCAAACAAATAGACATGTGAGCATATGGCTTTGGAGTTCTTGGAAATTGTTCAGTCTGTAATGCTAGGCAGTTGTCACAACATTTCAGTCAAACTAGACACTTAAAATGATTTGTCTTCTTTGGCCAGAGGGAGAAACTGGGTTCTCTACTCACAGCACTAATATTTGTACCATTTTAAACCCTCCCCACAGTTCCTTAGGGAGTGGAATTAGCTTATATTTATTTTTAAGCAAAAGGAACAGTGTTATTGAGGTTTCTTGTTGCTGGTAATCTGATGCTTTCTACTGCATAAACAATAGATTTCATAGGGCCCAATACTCCAACCTGACGTCATGAACAATGATTTCTCCAACTTCTGGAAATTTCTGCTCCCTCTCCCATCTCCCTCTTGCCATTCCCCATTCTGATCTCCCTCTTGCCATTCCCCATTTTGATTTCCCTCCCACCCCTTCTCTTCTGTTCACCCGCTCATCACCTTCCTCTGGTGTCCCTCCTACTTCCCCTTGTCCCAAGTTCAACTGTCCTACCAGGTTCATTCTTCTTCAGTCCTTTACCACTTCCACCTATCAACTCATAGCTTCTTACTTCATCCCCCTTCCCCCTCACCTGGCTTTGCCTATCACCTGCCAGCTTGAACTCCTTCCACTCCCCCTACCTTCTCATTCTGGTTTCTGCTCCCTTCCTTTCCAGTCCTGATTAAGGGTCTCAGGCCGAAATGTCGACTGTTTATTCACTTCCATAGATGCTGCCCGACTTGCTGAGTTCCTTCAGCATTTTGTGTGAATTGCTCTGGGTTTCCAGTATCTACAGAATCTCTTGTGTACATGATTCATTTGAATTGTTTTGCCTGTTGCCTCTTGTGGTAGCCATGATATGGTTAAACGGGATTGTAAATAACAACCTCGTAATAATATCAACACTTCACCCAGAACCACATTGCCAGTTTTGAAGATTAGGATTGATGATGACAGTTAGTACCTACCTACAAGCTAGGGTTCTGTGAGGTCTCTGAGTACAATCCACTAGATGGAGCATCGTATAATCATGGATTGAGGAATGTTTTTAATGAACCATCTGAAAATAAGAGCATAAAACCTATGGCTCTTTGAGTCATTGCTGACATTCGCCAACACCATGGTGATTTACGGTCTCATCAGAATGTTCCTGCACTGTCCTCACGCCCCAGTTGCAGCTGCTTGGCCCAAGACTGCAAGAAATTGCAGAGAAACACACACACAATGTTGGAGGAGCTCTGCAGGCCTGTTGGCATCTATGGAAAAGAGTAAACAGTTGACATTTTGGCCCGAGACCTCTCATAGGTCCTGAGGAAGGGTCTCAGCCCAAAACGTCAACTGTTTATTCATTTTCTTAGCTGCTGCCTGGCCTGCTGAATTCCTCCGGCATTTTGTGTGCTGCTTTGGATTTCCAGCATCTGCAGATTTTCTCATGTTTATGACATGACATTTGAATTTATGGCAGCAGTACATGGTAAAGGCATAAAATTGCTCCAATTTACAAAATAAATAAATAGTTGGTGTCACTGGTGTTGCAATCGCATTACACTAACCACTATGCTACCGTGCCACCCAGAAGCAGTTTCTGAAAACATTTCAGCTTTATTCAAAGCAACCACACACAAAATGGTGGAGGATCAGAATCCATGGAGAGGTCTAAGCAGTTGATGTTTCAGGCTGAAACCTTCCATAAGTTTTATTCAAAGTGGAGTTATGTCTAAACCAGATTGAATACATTTCCCATAGCAGAACAAGCTGCACATTACACTCCCAGCAGCATTTAGAATTGAAACCAATTCTTGGCACTGATTGTCCCAGGAAGTGACCCCTCTCCACGTGCAGCAATAATACCCTTTTAACCTTTCAGAAAGGGGTCGCCGTGAATCAGCCTACTGCTGCCTCGGGTTGCGTCATCGGCTATATTTTTCTAGCTTGTCTAAAGATCCCAGCCAACTTCAGAAATTCAGGAAGGGTTTTTAGCAACTCATCTGAAGATGCAAAAGAGTACGTCCCACCCCAGGACGCAATCGGAGCCAAGCAATATGGCCATCTGTGTGAGACCTGCAAAGCTCATATGCCAGACAGGAATGCATTCGGCAATTTATAAGCCACATACCTCAGTTAGCATGTACTTGAGTTATGTAATCTGCTTTCTTCATTGGCCGGACTTTAACTTGGATGTGAAGAAACCAATATCTGAGTGTTTATTTTGTTTACTTTGGCCTGATGACAGACACATGAATCCACTGAGAGAGCCTGCAGAGGCAAACGGAGGGACTCCAGTCACACCTGAATACTAAGTAACTCATTAAGCAGTAAAATGAGAAACGCTGTGGGTTTAAAAATCAATGATCAAGGATAAAGTTCAACTTTATTCACCATATATATTTACATGTATTTGGGATTTGCTGTGGCCTGTTGGTCAAGACTTGACATGCAACAAAAAACAACTTTCAACAATTACAATGAATAAAAGATATATATACAATATAAAACTAAATATAAAAAAGCTAATAAAGTTAGAAGTATGGATATGGAATAAAATGTGGATAAATACATAAATGCCAGCATGTATTTACAATGTAAACAGCATTTTAAAAAGTGGTTTAAAGTGTATACAGTGCAATTTAGTGATGGGGGTAATAGATAGAGGGGAGAGGGGGACAACTAGAATGGTTCATCAGATTAATTGCCTGGGGGAAGAAAAACTTTTTTTAAGATGGTGTGAAGCCCTGCAACGTTTCCCAGAAGAGAGCTTCTGGAAAAGGCAGTTTGCTGGGTGGATTGCGTCCACAATGATTTTTCCTGATGAAGGGTCTCAGCCCGAAATGTCAACTGTTTACTAAATTCCATAGATGCTGCCTGGCCCGCTGAGTTCCTCCAGCATTTTGCATTTCTAATTTTATTGCCTCTTTGTCCTGGACACATAAATATCCTGCAGTGGTGGTAGAATGTACCCAATGATCTTTTGTGCTGACCTGACAGTTCTCTGTGGTTTTTGTACATTGTGAGAGGATGCCACACCAAAGCAGACGGTAATGGCCGATGTGATGATGCTCTCTGTGATGTCAGTGTAGAGCTGCACCAGTTTGTTCTGGGCATGATGGAGTATGGAAAATTACTGATTATTTGCACCAAAGACAAACTAAGGTGTGATACAATGTAAAAGCGGCAAGATTATTTCATTCTGTTGCATAAACACAGTTAGTAACAACATTAAACTCCCTAAGAGTTTGCACATTATTCTAATTTATCCCTAGTACTTACACAAGACATCCACAGTCCAGGCCTCCACTCTGCACTCAAAGGCCAGCGACCAGAATTCCATGAGAGCTAGAGGCACAAGGAGGCACAAGAGCTAGACAGTCAGTAGGCCCAGAGTTCCAGACTGGAGTTCAATGTCCCATTATTGACTAGTCTGGGGATCGATAGCGGAGATCAGAGCCCCAAGGTTGATCAGTAGTCTGGAAGTTGAAGCCCAGTGGCCAAAGCCTGGAGACTGGAGCTGGGAGGCCAGTCCTGTAGCTGAAGGACTGCCCGTGTGTTTGGGAGGGTGGGACAGAGGAAGAGGTTTGCTTTGCTGCTGTTGTGATTTTTTTGTGCTTGTTGTCTTCTGTGTTGTGGGAATGCTTTGCTGGTGCCAGAACGTGTGGCAACACTTGCGGGCTGCCCCCAGCACTTCCTTGGCTTGTGTTGGTTGCTTACACAAACAGTCCATTTCACCGCATGCTTCAATGGATATTTTGAATATAAATCTAAATCTGAAGTCTGAAATCCCTGTGTCCAACAGCTTGCACACTAGTTTTCACACCACTGTCTTACAACTATCAGAGTGAAGTTATATAGAAATGATGAAGGCTCCCTTCAGGAAGCATCCGTGGAAACAACATTGTGACAGGAAACAAAGTTACCAGAGCTGAGAAGCAAATACTGGACATGAATGTAGCAGGCCGCAAAGACTAAATTTTATGCTGCACCAATGCGTTGTCAGCGATTTGCTAACTAGTTCATAGGTAGATTATTGGTATTTTAGTAAATACAATGCAGATCTCTGAGTTTGCAATTAAACATTCACTAATTTTAACTTTGTGGAGTCATAGAGCACTACAGCACAGAAACAGGCCCTTTGGCCCATCCAGTCTATGCCGATCTACTAATCTGCCTAGTCCCATCCACCTGAACCTGATCCATACCTTTTCAATCCAGGTACTTATCCAAATACCTCTTAAATATTGAAATCGAACCCATATTCAAAGTTCAAAGTAAATTTATTACCAAAGTGCAAATATGTCACCATATACAACCCCGAGATTCATTTTCTTACCCAATAAGTCTAATAACCATAATAGAATCAATGAAAGACTGCACCAACAGTGTGCAAAAGAAAACAAACTGTACAAATACAAAAAAAAGAGAGAAAATAAATAATATTAATATTAATAAATAATAAATAAATGTCATGAAAATGAGATGAAGTGTCCTTGAAAGTGAATCCATAGTTTGTGGGAACAGTTCAGTTACGGGGTGAGTCAAGTTAAGTCAAGTTATCCCCTTTGGTTCAAGAGGCTGATGGTTAGAGGATAATAACTGTTCCTGAACCTGGTGGTGTGGATCCTGAGGCTCCTGTACCTTCTTCATGATGGCAGCAGTGAGAAGAGAGCTTGGCCTGGATGGCGAGGGCCCCTGATTATGGATGCTGCTTTCCTGCAAGAGCACTCCATGTAGATGATGTCAATGGTGGGGAGAGCTTTACCTGTGATGGACTTGGCTGTATCCACTACATCTAATAACTTGTAATACTTGTAACTTAGAGTAATTTTTTCTGCTATTATTGCTATAAAACCATACATTTCATGACATACGTCAGTGATAAAAACCTGATACTGATTCCTATTCTGAGGTAAGACATATTTCTTGCCAGCCCAGGGTCCATCCAACCAGCGACTGAAAATATCCATATAGAACAAAGAATCTTTGCATGCTTCCACAAGACATCAATATCACCAGGAGGACATTCACCTCAAGGTCCACAGCTGTGCGAAAAGTCTACACTGTCCCATCACACTCTCCTTAGGCTGTCACTAAAGAGATAGTGATGAGCAAACTAGAGGGCCTGAAGGTAGCTAAGTCCCCTGGTCCTGATGGGATGCATCCCAGGGTGCTGAGGGAATTGGCAGAGGTTATAGTAAGTGCATTGGTAATCATTTACCAGAATTCTCTAGACTCTGGGCAGATCCCAGCAGATTGGAAGACAGCAAATGTCACGCCACTTTTTAAAAAGAGATGTAGGCAAAAGACGGGCAACTATAGGCCAGTTAGTTTAACATCTGTAGTCAGGAAAATGCTTGAAGCTGTCATTAAGGAAGGAATAGCAAAACATTTAGAAAGGAGTGGTTCCATTAGAGAGACGCAGCATGGGTTCAGAAAGGGCAGGTCCTGTTTGACAAACTTACTGGAGTTCTTTGAGGACATAATGAGTGCAGTGGATAGAGGGGAACAGGTGGACATTGTATTCTTGTTTTCCAGAAGGTGTTTGATAAGGTGCCGCACAAGAGACCTATAAATCAGATACGGATACATGGAGTTAGAGGAAGTGTATTGGCATGGATAGTGGATTGATTAACCAATAGAAGGCAGAGAGTTGGTATAAATGGGTGTTTCTCCAGTTGGCAGTCAGTGGTGAGTGGGGTGCTGGACCTGCAGCTGTTTACCATTTACATTGATGATTTGGAAGAGGGGACTGAGTGTAGTGTAGCAAAATGACACTAACCTGAGTGGAAAAGCAAATTGTACAGAGGATGTGGAGAGTCTGCAGAGGGATATGGCTAGGCTAAGTGAGTGGGCCAAGGTCTGGCAGATGGAATACAACATTGGTAAATGCGAGATCATCCACTTTGGAAGGAATAATAGAAGAGCAGATTATTATTTAAATGGTGAAAGATTGCACCATGCTGTTGAGCAGAGGGACTTGGGAGTGCTTGTTCATGAATCGCAAAAAGTTGGTTTGCAGGTACAACAGGTTATTAAGAAGGCAAACGAAATGTGCCTTTCATTGCTAGAGGGATTGAATTCAAGAGCAGGGAGATCATGCTGTAACTATACAGTGTACTTGAGAGGACACACCTGGAGTACTGTGTGCAGTTCTGGTCTTCATACTTGAGGAAGGATATACTGGGTTTGGAGGCAGTGCAGAGGAGGTTCACCAGGTTGATTCTATAGATGAAGGGGTTAACCTATGAGGACAGATTGAGTCACCTGGGACTATACTCTCTGGAATTCAGAAGAATGAGAGGGGATCTTATAGAAACATACAAAATGTATGGGATAGAAAATGTAAGAGATAGATAAGATAGAAGTAGGAAAGTTGTTTCCATTGGTAGGTGAGACTAGAACTAGGGGACATTGCCTTAGGATTCAGGGGAGAAGATTTAGGACGGAGATGAGGAGAAACTGTTTTTCCCAGAGAGTGGTGAATCTGTGGAATTCTCTGCCCAGGGAAGCAGTTGAGGCTTCTTCACAAAATATATTTAAGATACAGTTAGATAGATTTTTACATAATAAGGGAATTAAGGGTTTTGGGGAAAAAGCAGGTAGATGGAGCTGAGTTTACGGACAGGTCAGCCATGATCTTATTGAATGGCGGGGCAGGCTCGAAGGGCCGGTTGGCCTACTCCTGCTCCTATTTCTTATGTTCTAATATTCTTATGAATGATACAGAGTAAAGCTCCCTCTACATTGTCCCATTGCACATTCCCAGGACTAAGAGTTACAGAGTAAAGCCCCCTCTACACAGTCCATCACACATTCCCAGAGTGAGAGATACAGAATAAAGTTCTCTCTAGACTTTCCCATCACACTCTCCAAGGACTGGGACAACATGGGTTAGAGAAAAGGGGGGGGAAAGCTAGGAAATATGAGATGTGCTGATATGAATGGCAGTCAGGAGTAACCAGTACCTCACATGACATCAGCCAGCAATGATCTTCAGTTCAGTCCAGTCTGGCTAAAATTAAAACTGTATCACATAACACTGAGATTCAGGTACCAAATACTCCATTTCCTAGGTTTTATTTGTCACCCTCAGAACTAATTGCAACAACCAAATCATAAACCCAATTTTAGGGAAGGCAGGGTTCTAATTATGACAGGATAAAATTACCCTAATCATTTCAATTGTCAGTATTTAAAGCTGACATTTAAGGTTTTAACCACTTGTCAGCTTGTAAGAGTTTGACAAGAAAAATCAGTCAGTCACTGGGATTTGAGGTTGCTCATATCAGCTGGTCAGATCTGTTCAAAGTTCAAAGTCAATTTGTTATTGATGTACTTATGTGTCACCATATCCTACCCCGAGACTCATTTCTTGCAGGCATTCATAGTAGAACAAAGAAATACAACAGAATCAATGAAAGCCTACACACAAAGGCTGACAATATGTAAAAAAGATGAAATATGCAAATAAAAATAAACTGACAATAATAAGTCAATAAATAAATATGTGCATACATACATACATACATTAGATAGATAAACAGATAGTACTGAGAACATGAGTTGTAGTGTCCTGGAAAGTGAATCTGTAGGTTGTGGATTCAGTCCAGTGTTGAGGTGAGTGAAGTTATCGTACCGATCCAGGAGCTTGATGGATATAGGACAATAACTGTCCCTGGCGGTGAGGGATCTAAGGCCACTCTGCAGCTCCTTCACGATGACGGTAGTAAGAAGAGACTATGGCTTGGATGGTAGACGTCCTTGATGATGGATGCTGCCTGCTCTTGGTAACGCTCTTGTAGATGCGCTCGGTGGTGGGGAGAGATTTCCCTGCGATGGACCGGGCCATCTCCACTACTTGTTGTAGGCTTTTCCATTCCTGGACACTGCTGTTTCCATACCAGGCCATGATGCAACCAGACATGATACTCTGCACTGTGCATCAATAGAAGTTAGACAAGGTTTTCCGTGGTGAGGTAGAGTCAGAATTAGCCAGGTCCAATCATTTAGGCTTCACTTGCTTCCAGCCTTGAACCCTGATGTTAATGGTTTCCGAGAATTTCAGTTACTGGTGTTTAACTAAAATATCTGACCAGCAATCACTCTGTACAACAATAGGTTAAAAACAGAGACATAAGAGATTCTGCAGATGCTGGAAATCTAGAGCAACACACACAGAATGCTGGAGAAACTCAGCATGTCAGACAGCATTTATGTAAAGGAATAAACTGACAATGTTTAGGGCTAAGACCCTTCCTCACTCTATTTAAACTTTATTAATTTTTTTATTTCTGTAAGATCTCTCCTCATTTTCCTGTGCTACAGATGCATCGCTGCTTGGTACAGAAACCGCACTTAGTGGACAGGATTGCTGTACAACTGGTAGTCTTCCCAATGCATCACCGGCACCAGCCTACCTGCCATCAGGGACATATAAACAGAAAGGTGCAGGGGAAGATCATGTGGGATCCCACCCACCCTGCTCATGGAATGTTTGTCCCACTCCCATCGGGGGGGGGAGGCTATGTAACATCCATGCCAGGACCCAGGCTCAAAACAGTTACTTTCCCCCAAGCAGGACGGCTGATCAACACCTCCACCCACTAACCCACCCCTCCACACCTCAACCACCAGGACTTTATCACTTCCTGTCAGTCAACTTATGTACAGACACTCTTGTGCCTAGCATCACTCTATGGGCATAAAATCAATCTACACATATAAGCTATCTTATGTGCTTATTGTGCTTTTTAATTATTGTGTTCTTTATTATTGTGTTACAGAGAAAAGTTGAACAAGTTATGTCTTTATTCTTTGGAGCGTAGAAGGTTAATGGGGAACGATAGAGGTATTTAAAATTATGAGGGGGATAGATAGAGTTGACGTGGATAGGCTTTTTCCATTGAGAGTAGGGAAGATTCAAACAAGAGGACATGAGTTGAGAGCTAAGGGGCAAAAGTTTAGGGGTAACACGAGGGGGGAACTTCTTTACTCAGAGAGTGGTGGCTGTGTGGAACGAGCTTCCAGTAGAAGTGGTAGAGGCAAGTTCGATTTTGTCATTTAAAAAAAAATTGGATAGGTATATGGACAGGAAAGGAATGGAGGGTTATGGGGTGAGTGCAGGTAGGTGGGACTAGGTGAGAGTAAGCATTCAGCACAGACTAGAAGGGCCAAGATGGCCTGTTTCTGTGCTGTAATTGTTATATGGTTATATGGTTATCTCCTTGTGATCTTTTTTTGTGCTGCATCAGATCCGGAGTAACAATTATTTCATTCTCTTTTATCCTTGTGTACTGGAAATGACATTAAACAACCTTGAACATTGAATCCAGTGTGGTCCTTTTATCATCACTTTTGCCTTACACCATTCCTTTTCTGATTTAATTACTCTGCTTTTACTTTTAGTAAAGGACTTCCTTTTCCTTTTTCTCTCTGCCTTTTCCTACATTTACCTATTAGTTGTTGCAGATAACTTCTTCCAATTCTCACCAGAAGTTTGAGAAGTTAGCGAGTCAGGCTGCAACTATGGAGGGAAATGAACAGGTGAGGTTTCATTTGCCAGATGTATCATTAATGTGCAAGTATCTGTGGAATTCTTTGCCACAGGCTGCTGCGGAGGCCAAGTCTTTATGTATATTTAAGACAGAGGTCAACAGATTCTTGGTTAGTCAGGGCATGAAGGGATACGGGAAGAAGACAGGAGATTGGGGCTGACAGGAAAATTTGATCAGCCATGATGAATTGGCAGAGCAGACTCAATGGGCCAAATGGCCTAATTCTACTCCTATATGTCATGGTCTTATTTACCAGGAAGATTTGGCCCGATGTCTTAGCTTAGATCTCCAGTGGAAAGTCAATAAATAAAGCAATAGTGCGATCACTTGAGTGTATGATGTTCTTCTAAGAGTTTGTCTATTGTTGGGTCCTCTAGAGGCTGATTGGGGATTCACATATGTTGGTGCAGTGTAGCTGTGGTTGTTCAGTCTCCTTTACCCCCTGCCTCTTGTTCCCTGTGGCACAAGGAAGTCGGCTGTCATGTAGCACAGCTCCCTCTTGAACAGATTTCCTCCAGGCGTATCTATTGAGTCAAATGTTTTCTTGGGTTTTAGATGTCATGTTGAATTCCTTCAGGCTGATTTTGATGTTGTCTTTGAAGCGGTTCCTTTGCCCGCCAGGGGCTCGCTGACTTTCCTCTAACTGGGAGTAAAGGGTCTGTTTGAGGAGATGTGAGTTAGGCATCTGCATGACATGACCTATCCGTTGAGTTGGTGTTGCTTTATCGAGGTGGAGGTGCTGTTCATGTTGGCCTCCTCCAGTACACTGGTCTTTGTGTGTCTGTCTTCCAGCTGATCCCCAAAATCTTTCGTAAGGATCAGTGGTGTTATTGTTCCAGGGCTTTCAGGTGCCGACTGTAGGTGGCCCATGATCCAACTCCATACAGTAGGAAGAACAACTGCTTTATAGACCAAAAGTGTTGTTTGGATCTGTAGGTCACAATCTTCAAAGACTCTTTTCCTTAATCTTGCATTGGCTCCACTAGCACTACTCAGGCAGTGGTTGATGTCTATTTTTGAGGAGAGAATGCTGCCAAGGTAGGGAAAGTGGTCTACATTTTCATGGGTGATATCGTCAACCTTTATGGAGGGCTGCACAAATGGCTGGCTGGGAGATGGCTGATATAGGACTTGGGTCTTTTTTATGTTCAAAACAAGACCCAGGGCTCTAATATGCCTTGGCAAAGGCATTCAAGATATAGCCTGTAAATTCCTATTGAATCTATACTATAATTTTCATAAACATACACATTTCACTTTTACATTAAATTATATTTTCCCCACAAGGCATAATTAATGAGTCAAGAAGTGAAACATCACTGCAGAATGTTGCAGCTCCATCACAGGCACAAAACCCACCACTGTGGACATCTTCAAGCGATGTTCCTGAGATATTCAGTCCCGAAGTAGGGTGTCGGCCCAAAATGTCAACTATCTACTCACTTCCTTAGATGCAGAATTCCTCCGGTATTTTATGTGCATCTTCAAGAGACGATGCCTCAAACAGTCAACATGCATCATTAAGGACACTCACCATCCAGAACATGCCCTCTTCTTGTTATTAACATTGACAGGGAAGCACAGAAGCTTGAAGACCCACACCCCACGTTTCAGGAACTCTTTCTTCCCCTCTGGTCTATGAACACAACCTCACTATTCCTCTTCAGCAACTTCCATTATGTTTGCAACTTATTGTAATACTTATGCCTTTGTGTGCAACACGTTTCATGGCTTACGTCGGTGATAATAAACCTGATTCTGATTCTGATTCTAACTCTCAATGTATTTCTGCGTTCTATAAAACAAATGTGTCTGAATACTTCTGTTGGTAATTAATAAAGCTGCTGCTGCTGAAGTCTGTACATGAAGTTGTTTTCTATTCAATGGGAGGAAGGTCAAAGTTGAGTATGCGAGAAATTCCAGTTATGTGGAGCCAACATGTTACTACACTCTCAGTCAAACTCATCTTCACATGTCAGCGAGCCAACGCAGCCAGCCATTAATTTTTTCAGTGGAGGATTAGTTCCTGTACTTCTGGCCTGTGGCATTTCTGTGCATTTAGATATAATCTGCTTTCTGGTTTAAGCATCGCTTTTTTTTATGCTGTTAAACAATGTTTCCCTGCCCAGGGAGAGATTCAACAATTCTCTGATGAAGTATATAGTCGTGTATAAGTGAAATATTATGTCCTCCTTTTCAGAGAGTTGCGCGTCTCTATCTAACTTCCTGGGTGTCAAAATCTCTGAGGATCTATCTGGGACCAACACATCAATGCAACTACAAATAAGTCATGACAGCAGCTACATTTCATTAGCAGTTTGAGGAGATTTGGTAGACACCAAGGAGACACGTAAATTTCGACAGATGTACCGTGGAGAGCCTTCTAACAGGCTGCATCACCGTCTGGTATGGGGGTGGTAGTGGTGGGGGTAGGGGGTTGCTGCTGCACAGGATCGAAAGAAGCTGCAGAAAGTTGTGAACTCAGTCAGCTCCATCATGAGCACTAATCTCCCCAGCATCCAGGACATCTTCAAGGAGCGGTCACTCAAAAGAGGCAGCATCCATCATTCAGGACCCACATCATCCAGCACATGTCTTGTTCGCATTGCTACCATCAGGAAGGAGGTGCAGAAGCCTGAAGGCACACACCCAACAATTCAAGAACAGCATCTTCCCTTCTGCCATCAGATTTCTGAATGGATGTTGAACCCATGGACACTACCTCCACCTCACTACTTTTTCGCACTAATAATTAATTTAACTATTTTATATCCATCTGTCTCAAAGGACGATGGGTGATGACGATGATCATCACAAGCCTGAGCACGAGGTTTGGAGATCCTGAGATGCCCAGTCATCAAGATCCCTCTCTCGGCCTCACCAGTGTAGTCCAAAGGAAAGCTAATGAAGCGATATGTTTGCCACCAGCTCGGCTGCAGGAGCTACCAGAAAAATTTTCAGTGACGTTCAGCCACCTTAGGGACTCCACTCCGGATTTTCAGTTTGGGTTTACTCCTGTAGCCTTCATCTCTCCTGGGGCTGCCCAGAAGGCAGTGGGGCTATCTACCCATAGCTAGGGTTCTGGTTCACGAGCACCAGGGTGTGTCCACTCGCCAGAGGGCCTGCGTGCCACAAGTGCAGGGGCCAGGCTTCCTCCCCATCCTCTGTAGTTCGTCTTGAGTCTGAAAGGAGTTCAGTTTCTTACTTACTAACTGTAATTCACAGCTTTTTGATTATTATGTATTGCAATGAACAACAAATTCCACAACATATGCCAGAGATATGAAACCTGATTCTGATTCTATAGAACATAGAACAGTACCATTGGGTGACACTGTCCTACAGTAGTTAGCATATCGCTTTACGACACCAGCGGCCTGGGTTCGCTTCCCGCCACTGCCTCCGAGGAGCTTGCACGTTCTCCCTGTGACCACATATATTTCCTCTGGGTGCTCTGGTTTCCTCCCACATTGCAGAGATGTATGGCTTAGTAGGTTAGTTAGTCAATGGGTGTAATTGGGAGGTGCAGGTTCCATGGGCCAGAGGGCCTATTACCATGCTGTATCTCTACATAGAACATTACAGCACCATGCAGGCCCTTCAACCCACAAAGTTGAACAGCCCTTTTAACCTACTCCAAGATCAATCTAACCCTTCCCTCCTACATGGACCTCCATTTTTCTATCATCCATTTGTCTATCAAAGAGTCTCGTAAATGTCTCTACCACATCTGCCTCTGCCACCATTCCTGGCGGCGTGTTCCACACACACCACTGTCTATGTAAAAACTTACATCAGACATTCCCCCTGCACTCTCCTCCAATCATCTGAAAACAATGAACACTGCCTCGTTATTCCTTCTTTTCCACCATTTATTTATTTTCTAGTTCATAGTCATCGTTGCACTGTACAATAAATTTAATGTCCTATGAGTCAGTGATAATAAACCTGGAAACATAAATTCAGTTGGCACAACATCATGGGCCGAAGGGCCTTTTCTGTACTGCAGTGTTCCACACTCAGTGGCCACTTTATTAGGTACACCTGTACACCTGCTTGTTAACACAAATATCTAATCAGCCAATCATATCAATGCATCAAAGCATGCAGACATGGCCCAGAGGTTCAGATGTTGTTCAGGCCAAACATCAGAATGGGGAAGAAATGTGATCTATGTGACTTTGACCGTGGAATGATTGTTGCTGCAAGACTGGGTGGTTTGAGTATCTCAGAAACTGCTGATCTCTTGAGATTTTCACGCACAACATTCTCTAGCGCTTACAGTGAATGGTGAGAAAAACAGAGAAACATCCTGTGAGCAGCTGTTCTGTGAGTGAAAATGCTTGTTAATGAGAAAGGTCGGAGGAGAATGGCCAGACTGGTACGAGCTGACAGGAAGGTGACAGTGACTCAGATAACCACGCGTTACCACAGTGGTGTGCAGGAGAGCATCTCTGAACGTACAGCATATCAAACCATCAAGTGGATGGGTGACAGCAGCAGGAGGTGATGGACATACACTCAGTGGCCACTTCATTAGGCACGGGGGGCGACCTGAGTGTACATCACCTTGTGAAACTTATTGTCAGATCCCAAGATCCAAGTGAAATTCTCGGAGACATTTGCTACTTAGTGAGCAGATAGAATTGACACAATACCCAACGTCATCTAATTTCTGTTCCCAGGAATCAAAACATAGCAGATGTTGGAAATCTGAAATAAAAACAGAAAGTGGAAGAAACACACAGCAGTTCGGGCCACTTCTGCAGGGAGAAAAGGAAAGTCACGTTCACACTGTTTCTCCGTCCACAGTTGCTGCCTAACTTGCTGACTCGCTAGGACCAGAGGCGCGGCCTCGGAATGCATGCATTCAGAACAGAGATTTGGAGGAATTTCTTTAGCCAGACAGTAGTGAATCTGTGGAATTGATGGCCACAGATGGCTGTGGAGGCCAAGTCATTGGGTATATTCAAAGAGGAGGTCGATAGGTTCTTGATTAGTCTGTCCATCAAAGGTTACAGGGAGAAAGCAGGAAAGTGGAGTTGAGAGGGCTAGTAAATCAGCCATAATGGAATGGTGATGCAGACCCAGTGGGCTTAATGGCCTAATTATCCCCCTATATCTTATGGTTTTATGGTGTTTTTGGCATTTTCTAGTGCTATTCCATTTCAAAGGTTTATCTAGAAGCAATTTAAATAAGGGGTCCTAGTGAAAAATCTTCATCCAATCAGAACTGATTTACATAAAATATGTGAAGGGAAGATAGAAACATACATTAATTATTGTTAGCTACAATAAAAGTAGTCATAGAAAACGACAGCACAAAAATATGTGCCTAAGACTTTTGCACAGTACTGTATGTATACATACATAATTAAAGTAAAAATCTAGGCAGAAAGTGAGGAAAAGAACAGTGAGGTAGTGTCCATGGATACATCATCCTTTCAGAAATTTGTTGGCTCAGGGAAAGAAGCTGTTCCTGAATTGTTGAGTGTGTGCCTTCAGGTTCCTGTACCTCCTCCCTGATGGTAGTAATGAGAGGAGGACCAGTCCTGGATGATGGGGGTCCTTAATGATGAACATAGCAGAAAAATGCATAAGTAACATGAAAACATTCAACAAAATTCAAAGTGCTTTCAAAGATTTAAACAAGTGTCCCATGTCACACAGGACAGGAGGACAAGTGTCTGAAAACTGCTGTGTAATCAGAGCTTTTGCAAGTGAAAACTATGACTCAGTCTGTGTTACCCACCCAGAACCTTTGGTAGAGGTTTGGGAATAAGATTTCCCCTTTCCGCTGGAGAAAAGCAAACTTGTGCAAACTCATCGTGCTTTGGAATGTGCAATCTATTCACAGAAAGGACTTGAGAGTGGAGAAGGGCTTTGTATTCACTGTTCAAAGTTCAAAGTTGACTTATTATACAAGAGTATACAGTACATCATCATATTCAACCCTGAGATTCATCTCGTGTAGGCATTCACAGCAAATACAAAGAAGCACAATCGAATCCATGAAAAAATGCATCCAACAAAATAGACAACCACCAGTATGCAAAAGACAACAAATTGCACAAATGCAAAAGGAGAAAAAATAAATAAATTGTTGTTCCTTTCTATGCCTTGTCCTGCATCTGGTGGCAACCCTGCCATTTCCTTAGCGTTTGTCTGTTCCTTACGAGGCCGAGTTGTTATCTCAATGCTCAACCCAGCACGGATGGGAAGTGCGTGAGGGGCCAGTCAGATTCAAACCAGGGACCACTCGCCAGCAGAGTCCAGTGCAGCTTAATAAATAATTACATAAATAAGCAATAAATATCGAAAACATGAGATGAAGAGTCCTTGAAAGTGAGTCCATAGGCTGTGGGAACAGTTCAATGTTGGGGTAAGTGAAGTTATCCCCAGTGGTTGAACAGCTTGATGGTTGAGGGGTAATAACTGTTCCTGAACCCAGTAAGGTGGGTGTTTTTAACCAAACCTGCCAGAAGTTTTAGAGATAATACGACAGGAAGAGAAGAGAAAGCACTGAATGATTGTAACCGTTCAGTAGACTTCTTTCAAAGAAAAGATAAGCTATCTTTTTGGTGATAGAGCTTTCATTAGAACTGGATGTATTGTTCTGATAAATGCTCAACATCTAAGAGAATTACCTCTCATATTTTTCCTGTACAGGTGCGGCTGTGTTAACCTAACAACGCCTGTTATTACACCGCTTTCCATTATCATTTAGCATACTGATAAGATTGATGTTAAAATTCTCACAAGTACTTCGATAGGCTGTTGTGTAGAGGTCTGGGATGTATATAGAAAACTGAAAAATACTGGATGTATTTTTGAACCTGTAAGATTTCTAATATTAAACGATTGGTTGAATATGCAGCGTGGCTGAAATAGTGTGGTTCCAGAACAAAAATCCCAACTGCATTCAATCGGCATGGTAGCACAACGCTTCACAGTACCAGCAACCCGGGTTCAATTCCCTCTCCCTATAGGGAGATTGTACGTGCATGGCTTTCCTCCGAGTGCTCCAGTTTCCTCCCACAGTCCAAAGACATACCGGTTGGAAGGTTAATCGATCATTGTAAGTTCTCCCATGATTAGGCTAGGAATAAATTTGGGGATTGCTGAGCAGTGTGGCTCGAAGGACCTATTCCGTGCTGTATCTAAATAAATAAACCTTCAGGCCATGCCAGTCAGGGACATGGGCTGTATTATACTTTGTGGCTGTATGTTTTAATGCTATCATATATATATATATATGTGATTTAAGCGCCATGTGCAATTTGCTGTGTGTAACTGCTGGTACCATGCTTTGCATCTTGGACCCTGGGGATCGCTGTTTCATTTGGCTATATCCATGGGTATGGTTCAATAACAATTAAACTTAAACTTGAATTTGAAATACAGACAGCTGATATAGTAATATATGCACAGTGGCCACATTATTAGCTACTCCCTGTACCTAATAGAGTGGCAACTGAGTGTGTGTTTCTGATCTTCTGCTGCTGTAGCACATCCACTTCAAGGTTCGATGAGCTGTGTGTTCAGAGATGCTCTTCTATACACCGCTGTTGTGATGCATGGTTATCTGAGCTATTGCCATCTTCCTGTCAGCTTGAACCAGTCTGGCCATTCTCCTCTGACCTCTCTCAATAACAAGGCATTTTCGCCCACAGAACTGGTGCTCACCGTTCTTTTTTCTTGTTTTTTTTCTATTCCCGCACCATTCACTGTAAACTCTAGAGACTGTTGTGTGTGAGAATCCCAGGAGATCAGCTGTTTCTGAGATACTCAAACCACCCCGTCTGGCACCAACAATTATTCCACAGTCAAAATCACTTAGATCACATTTCTTCCCCATTCTGATGTTTGGTCTGAACAACAACTGACCCTATTGACCATGTCTGCATGCTTTTATGCATTCAGTTGCTGCCACATGATTGGCTGATTAGATATTTGCATTAACAAACAGCTGTACCTAATAAAATGGTCACTTCATATCTATGATACTGTGATAAGCCAAGTCAGAAAGGTTGGGTTTATAGGGAACTTGCAAGGTCACAATTTTGGTTAACTAATTAAAAAGTATCAATACTAAAGTTTGCTTATGGCTGGGATGTATTGTAACTCAAAAAGAACAGCTTTTCTGTTTTTGATTTCACAATATTGAAAGCCGTTACTAGGCAATTGCACAATATATTTTCATAGCCTGACAACATCAGACAGTCACATTCTATGGGCAGCCAATAATCACATCGGCTGTATTTGTCAAGTTCAATATTCAAGACTCAAGATTTAAGATTGTTTATTGTCATTTCCAGTACACAAGTGTAAAGAAGAACTAAACAATTGTTACTCTGGATCTAATGCAGCACAAAAAACACAATAAGATAAAGAACACGATCATAATTTAAAAACACAATAAATATAAATACATGGGATAACTTTTATACTGTACATAGATTGATTGAATTCCCATAAAGTGACATTAGGCACAGCAGTGTCTGTACATAAGGTGACTGACAGGAAAATTATTTATTTATTGAGATACAGCATAGATTAGGCCCTTCCAACCTTTTGAGTCATGCCACTAGCAACTCCCCGATTTAATGCCAGCCTAATCTTGGGACAATTTACAATAACCGATTAACCTACCAACTAGTACGTCTTTGGACTGTGGGAGTAATCCAAAGTGCCCACAGAAAGGCCACGCTGTCACAGGGAGAAGATAAAAACACCTACAGACAGTGATGGGAATTAAACCTGTGTCGCCAGTATTGTAAAGCGTTGTGCTAAACACTACATCACCATGCCTCCCCAGATATAAAGTAGTGTTTGCTGGATAAGTGGGTGGAGGTGTTGACCAGCCTTGCTGCTTGTGGAAAGTAACTGTTTTTGAGTCTGGTGGTCTTGGCGTGAATGCTATGTAGCCTCCTCCCTGATGGGAGCGGGACAAACAGTCCATGAGCAGGGTGGGTGGGATCCTTCATGATGTTGACAGCCAAAGCTAAACTTCTTCCAGAGTTATTTTAGCAATGGATATCAATTAAGTATGTGTCATACATTTCAATTAAATTTACACATCCATAGAGGTTTTCCTCTAGTTTAGAAAAATAATACAGAGGTTCTGTTTAAAGCACTGTGTATAAACAATACAGTTTCCTGAATTTGGCTTTGATCCTAATTAAAAACGTGGCAGCTCACGCTTGGAACAGCACCAGCAGAACATGGAATTGGTCCAAGTGGCCAGTTGATCCAAATAAATTTGTTCTGATCAGCATTGAAGCCACAGCGTACATATGCTGAGCCAACGGGAACGTACAACTGGATCCGTTCTACTTCCAGGTCCATAGCAATACACACAAAATGATGGAGGAACTCGGCAGGTCAGGCAGCATCTACGGAGTGGAATAAATAGTCAATGTTTTGGGCCAAGACTCTTCATCAGCACTCGACTTGAAGGGGGAAGATGTTAGAAGCAGGACAAGCTGGAAATCGATAGGTGAAGCCAGGTGGGAGGAAAAGGTAAAGGGTTGGAGAAGAAGGAATCTGATAGGAGAGGAGAGTGGACCATGGGAGAAAGGGAAAGAGGAGGGGCACCAAGGCAAGGTGATAGGCAGCCCAGCAGAAGAGGTGAGAAGCCAGAATAAGGAATAGAAGATTGAAGGGGAAGGGAAAAAGAGAAAAAAAAGGAATATTAATTACCAGAAGTTAGAGAAATCGATGTTCATGCCACCAGTTTGAAGGCTACCCAGGTGGAATATGAGGTGTTGTTCCTCCATCTTGGAAAAAGAGGCTATGGACTGACATGTCAGAATGGGAATGGGGGTAGGAATTAAAATGGTTGGCCACCAGAAAATTCTGCTTTGGCAGTTGGAGTGGAGATTCTCAACAAAGCAGTCCCCCAATTTGCATCTGGTCTGTAAACTGTATTTCAATATTGATAAGGCCATAAGACTATAAGATATTATATTATTAGGCTATTTGGCCCATCGAGTCTGCTTCGCCATTTCATCATGGTTGATCCATTTCCCCAATCTCCTGTCTTCTCCTCGTATCCCTTCATGCCCTGACTAATCAAGAATCTATCAACCTTTGCCTTAAATACACCCAAGACTTGGCCTCTACAGCTGCCTGTGGCAATGAATTTCACAGATTCACTACTCTCTGGCTAAAGAAATTTCTCCTCTTCTCCATTCTAAATGGGCGTCCCTCTATTCTGAGGTTGTGTCCTCCGGTCCTAGATTCCTCCACCATAGGAAACATCCTCTCCACATCCACTCTTTTAAGACCTTTCAACATTTGATAGGTTTCAATGAAATTCCCTTCCTCCCTTCATTCTTCTGAATTCCAGTGAGAAGAGGCCCAGAGCCATCAAACACTCCTCATATGATAAGCCTTTCAATCCCGGAAACATTCTCGTGAACATCCTTTGAACCCTCTCCAAGGTCAGCACATCCTTACTTGGATAAAGGTCCAAAACTGCCCACAATACTCCACATGAGGCCTTGCCAGTGTTTTATAAAGCCTCAGCATTACATCCTGGCTTTTGTGATGTTGTAATATTGTTGGAAGTCACCCTTCCGCTGTTGGTTAACTTCAGCTGTGAGGTTCATAGACCAGCACGGGTGGGTTTCCATGTGCAAAACCCTGATGGAAATGCCATTTGCAGTTTTAGTGTGTCCTTCCTACTGATGTGTTCCAAAGTGGTCTTTCTGTAGACCAGCCTGCTCTAGGGGGTTATCCATCACCTATCAAGCTATAGGGGAGTTGCTGCTATTGAAAATGAATGGGCCAGCGGGGAGGGAGCATACACAAAGGGGAAGGGGACTTCAAACAAAGAGTCTAATCCACAGGAGGCATGTTCTCAGTGTGGTAGTGTTTGTGCAAATCTTTGATTTTGAAGGATCATGGAATTGAGGTGAAGAGGAGTTGAGTTCTGGGGCAGATCAGCCATGATCATTTTGAATGGTGGGACAAGCCTGATGGGCCAAATGGCCCATTCCTGTTCCTGTTTTCCTGTGTCCTTGTACTCAGGGCTCCAGCTAGGAAGTCCTGGCCTGAATCAGATTTGGAATTGGTTAAAACAAGGAGGCCAATGAGACCCAGAGCAGCCCTGACATCCACTGAGCAGCATCCAGCAAAAATCTAGGATGGGGACATCTCAGAAGAGTTCATAGCACTGACATACAGTGTATCGTGAAATTTGTTCTTTTTTTGGCAGCAGTACAGTGTAATTCATGAAATACACCACAAATCATGGAGCATTCAGAAATCTGATGGCAGAGGGGAAAAAGCTGCACTTATGTTGAGTGGGCATTGGAGACAGCAGAGATGGTAGACAATGGAATCTGGAGCAACACACAATTTGCTGAGGGGCATGTGTGTGGGTGGAGGGGTGGTCGACAATGTTTCAATTCCCGATACAGATTTTCAACGCAAATTGTCGACAGTTCCTTTCATCCCTCAGGTGTAGCTTGACCTGCTGAGTTCCTCCGACAGATGTTCTGGTGCTCGGCAAATTGAGAAAAAGTCCTATGGAGGCAAGGCCGTGCGTCCTGACTCGCTGCTCCTGTGCGCAGTAGAAAGAGTGAAAGAAGCCTTCCTTCATCAAGAATTGAATCAGGGTGTCCTTCCCATGCACTAGTGAGGAGCAAACTGTGCAGTAGAGAGCAACAGCTTGGTTTGCTCTTGAAAGTGACCGTGATCCTAATCTCTGTGGTCAAGGCAAAGTAATTTTGCCTTTCAATTCAGTGGAGTTTACCGTACTCAGGCAACATCAATGTCATTGTGTCAGAGAAAATGAAATTAATTAATCTTGATTTTTCCTACCTAAATGAGAGCAATCAATTTTCAGGCAAATGACACTGAAAGTTACACTGCAGCCAAATTTTGCATGATGCGTCACTTTTGAAATCATTTGGAGGAGAACCTTATACTAGATAAATACACAGTGGTCACTTTATTAGGTAGACCTGCCCACCTGCTGCTAATGCTGGTATATAATCAGTCAGTCATGTGGCAGCAACTCAATGCATAAAAGCATGCTGACATGGTCAAGAGGTTCAGTCGTTGTTCAAACATCAGAATGGGGAAGGAATGTGATCTAAGTGACTTTGACTGTGGAATGATTGCTGGTGCCAGACAGGGTGGTTTGAGTACCTCAGAAATTGCTGATCTCCTGGAATTTTCACACACAACAGTCTCTAGAGCTTACAGAGAATGGTGCAAAAAACATAAAATCATCTAGTGATTGGTGCTTCTGTGGGTGAAAACATCTTGCTAGAGAAGTCAGAGGAAAATGACCGGACTGGTTAAAGCAGACAGTAACTCAAATAACCACACATTACAACGGTGGGCAGAATAGCATCTCTGAACTTACAAAATGTCGAACCTTGAAGTGGAAGGGGTACAGGAGCAGAAGAACATGAACATACATTTAGTGGCCACTTTAATAGGTGCAAAAAGTACCTAATAAAGTGGCCAGTAGTGTATGGGTTCAAATTAAATTTATTATCAAGTACGTATGTATATGTTAATATATACTACCTTGGGATTAATTTTGTTACAGGTAATTAAGGATTAAAAAAAGTAGAGTACAATTTACAAAAAGAAACTATACATAAATACTGAGAAACAACAAATATGTAAGAGAAGACAAACTGCAAATAAAAATAATTTTGAGAATGAGTTGTAAAGAGTTATTGAAAATGAGTTTGCAGGTAGCAGAATCACTTCAGATTAGAGGTGATTGAAATTATCAAGATCAATTCTGGAGCCTAATGGTTGCAGGATAAGAACTGTTCCTGAACCAGGTGGTGTGGGACCTGAGACTCCTGTACTTCTTGCCCGATGGTAGTAGTGAGAAGTGAGCATTCCCTTGATGGTGGGAGCCCTTGGTGATGGATGTTACTTTGGTCTGACAGCCCTCTCTGTCAATGTGCTCAATCGTCTGACCATTCAATGTGTTCAAAATTTCCATAAAGAAATCAAAAGCTGAATTTCTTGATGAGTTCAAAGACAAACAAGATTCTCTCAACATTGTGAACTGACACCAGCAAAGCACCCTTTTAACTTAGAGATACAGCGTCAGAAACACAAGAGATTCTGCAGATGCTGGATATCCAGAGCAACACACACAAAATGCCGAAGGAACTCAGTAGGTCAGGCAGAATCCATGGAGAGGAACAAACGGTCACTGTTTCAGGTGGAAACCCTTCATCAGCAGTCATTGATTGCAGGACTTCAGGCTTCTATCCCTCCTCCTTGATAGTGGTAACAAGAAGAGGTCATGTTATAGATCAGGGGTTCCCAACCTTTTTTATGTCAATGCCATTAATCAAGGACCGCAGGTTGGGAACTCCTGTCCTAGATGAATGTCCTTAGTGATGGATGCCGACTTCTTGAGGCACTACCCCGAGAAGATGTCCTTCATGGTGGAGAGGGTTCTACCTGTGATGGAGCTGGCTGAGTCTACAACCCTTTGCATCCTGTTGCAATCCTGTGCATTGGAGTCTCCAGACCAGACACTGACGCAACCTGTCAGAAAGCTCTCCACCATGCATCCGTAGAAATTTGCAAACTTTCAGCAGTCTGAAACACTCTAATTGCAGTTGGCTAAAATATTCACCACAGGCAAATTCTGCAGTATAATAACATCTAAAATAGTTCCCTTTCCAACCAAACTTTTATATTTTGAGATGCATCTTCAAATTAATATCATTCCGTTTCCTTAGTGGGTAGAAATATCTGATAAAATTAACAAAATATATATATTTTTAAATTAGCCTCTTTGCAATTAGCAGAACATTAAAAAATTCAAATTTACTTTCATATCAAGATTATTTTTAAAGAAATTACTTATTATAAGAGAAAATGGCTTCTGCATTACATTCCAGTCAATGTCCTATAAATATTATTGTTGACAAATAAATTGTAGGCTGTTCTTGGACAGCAATATATTCTTCATGTCCTACAAAACCTATGTTTAAATCCTCTGTATTTAGACCAACTTACACAAATGTGTCAGTAAGCAACTATTTAAATTGTATGTTACACAAGTGTGACTCACTCTTAACAAATACTTGTAGACACCGGGTACCAAGTGATTCACTTCACATGCTTGAAGTTTATATGACTGCTATTTATTTAACAAAAAGTGCGGTTAGACAATCCGTCTGGAAACCAACCGGGTTCTTTGTCAACACAACCTGAAGGTACTACCTAGTATATTTTGTTCTACTTTTACATATTTACCCCATGTCTCATTGTCTACCTCTCTGACTGCTCCTCCTCACACTACCCAATCCTGCAGGCAATATTCTCACTACTGTCTTCACCTCATCTCTGCTGTTTGTCAGAGGATTATGAGGCAGGTCATAGGGTCATAAAGTCAGAGAGTACTACAGCACAGAAACAGGCCTTTCGTGCCATCTAGTCCGTGCCAAACTAAATAGGTCCATCAACCTGCACCTGGACCATAGCCATTCATACCCTTCCCAAATTCCTCTTAAATGTTGAAATTGAACCCACATCCACCACTTCCCCTGGCAGCACAATCCTTCCCCTTAAATATTTCACCTTCCACCCCTAACCTATGACCTCTAGTTCTAGTCTCACCCAACCTCAGTGGAAAAAGCCTCTTTGCATTTACCCCTCATCATTTTCTATACCTGGTGATCAGCTTCATGGCACCTACAATGCCACTCTTTACTTTTTATTTTTCTTTAGAGATACAGCACGGTAGCAGGCCCTTCTGGCCTATTGAGCCTGCAACATCCAATTACGTCCATGTGACCAACTAACCTACCTCCCCACATGTCTCTATTGGTTATTTTTATATACAGAAGTACACAAATGCAAAGAGGAAATGACAAAAATTACGTACAACAGCATCACAGCGTTACAAGACGGGTGACCCCAGCCATTATCAACACTCTTCAGAGATTGTCTGTCTTGTGTCAGTGATCACTTAACCAGGCTTTGTGATATGCACCAGCTGCTCATACGACCATCCAGCTATGTGACCCTGATCGGGAGTGCGGGTGAGGGTGCGAAACAGGTGCTACAACTTGGCCAAGGGCGACCTGCAGGCTTGCAGAAGAGAAGGAGTGCCTTGTACCTCCTTTGGTAGAGACGTATCTCGACACCAGCACCCAAAGGAAGTCATCGACATAAATTAAAAGAGAGGGATAGGCAAGAGTTGCTTTATTTGTCACACATACATCAAAACATATAGTGAAGTGTTGCTTTTGCATCAATGACTAACACAGTCCTTGGCTGTGCTGGGAGCAGCCCATAAGTGCGACACATTTCCGGCTACTTACTAACCCTAACCCGTACATCTTTGGAATGTGGGAGGAAACTGGAGATCTGGAGGAATCTCACACAGCCACGGGGCGAATGTACAAACTCCTTACAGACAACGGCGGAGGTAGAACCTGGGTCGTTGGAAAGTAGCAGACTTGAGCTGGATACAGAGAGTGAAACCAAACGTGCCCTTTGCTCCTCTATCCGCTGTTAACAGGCCTCTCACATGATGAAAGATGAACTCTTGAAGTCTGATCTCCTAATCTTCCCCACCGTGGGCCATGCATGCTAGCTGTCTGCCTGCATTACACTTTCACTGTAACTGCAACAGTACATTTTGCATTCTGTCAAATTGGCCTTTCCACTTCCCTGAATTAAAGCCACTCCCAAACTACAGAACAGGAATCTCCTGTTGCCTAACCTCATTATCCTACTAGTCCAAAATGCATTGCTCCAGATTATCCTCATATTCCATCTGGGTAGCCTCCAACCTAATGGTATCTAATCGATTTCTCCTTCAGGTAAAAAAAAATGTTCCACCCACCCCCCCCCCCACCCCCCCCATTCTTCTATTCCCACTCTGGCCTCTTACCTGAACATTGATTTGTCTAACTCCAGTAATTTTCCCCCTCCCCCTTCCCTCTTCTTCCTACCCCCCCCCCCCCAGCTTCCCTCTTACCTCTTCTCTTCATCTCACTTGCCTATTACCTCCCGCTTGTGTCCCTCCTCCCTCCCTTTCTCCCTTGGTCTACTCTCCTCTCCCATGGTCTACTCTCCTCTCCCATAAGTTTTCTGCTTATCCAGCCCTTTGCCTTTTCCACCTTGCATCTGCCAGCTTCTTACTTCATCATGCTTCTCCCGCCCACCTGGACCATCCATCACCTTCGAGTTCACACTCCTTCCCCTTCCCCCTATCATCTTAATCTGGCTTCTTCCCAGCTCCTTTCCAATCCCAATGAAGGGTCTCAACCCAAAGCATCAACTCTTTTATTATTACATAGACACTACCTAACTGGCTCAGTTCCTCCAACATTTTGTGTCTTTTACTCTGAACTTCCAGCATCTCAGAATCTCGTTTGTTCCAGATTATCCTCTGCTGGTTTTTATTCCACTTTATTTCTATTTGTTGTGAACTGAATGTGGGCCTGTATTTGACAGAGTTTGGAAGGACAAGATGGGCATCACATTGAATCCTACCAGACACTGAAAGGCCTGGATAGCATGAACGTAGAGAGGATGTTTCCATTGGCAGGAAAATCCAAGATCCGAGGGCACTGACTCAGACTAATGAGACCAGGCAAAATGTATTCAGAAAGAGGGTGGTGAACCTGTGGAATTAACTGGCACAGATGGCTGTGGAGGCCGCATTGTTGAGTATATTCGAGGCAGTGATTGATAATGTTATGTTTTGAAACCCTAAAAACCAATCAAAAGAAAAAATTAGGACCAGGGATAATATGTCTCTACTTCTTTCTGTGCTTTTAGAAAGGTGCGAACTTAGGACGTGGTGCATGATAACGTAAACCATTCACACACTTTTACACATAACCCATACTGAATTATGTAATCAATGAAGAATGCCTAATCAAACAATATATTTACAATATTAGTCATAATTTACTGAAATATTAAATACACAACACTCCTCCCTGCTTATCTGTAAACTCCAACTCGATATAGAAAGTATCTCAACTATATACAAAATATACTATATAATACAACTAGAATACAGACATCCACAATGTAGTAAATTTTAGATAGTCTGATTCAGGCCTACAGATTTAATCATTGTGGAGGATTTCTTACTCTTGTGGGATAATGTCTTTGCTGATGAGGGGAGTCACTCTGCCTGGCAGGTGCGATTTGTGGCTATTAACCAACCTCGGGGTCTGGGGCCTCCTCCGTGTTGTTTGTAGGAATTGACCCTAGGACTACAGGAAATAATTCTAACAGCTTTGTACACCTTTCTTCTCTAGCAATTGACACCACTCTCGTCAACTGACTGATGTGTCATCTCAAGATGAAATCAGATGCAATCTCCACTGTGTAGGAGAGTGGTCCAGTTCTGTCCTAAGTCTTTCCAAGTACCCAGTTTTGATCAGCTCTCTAGTCCCTCATCAGGACTACATGTCCAGGAGTGAAACATCGAACCTTCTAGTTTGAAGAGCCCTGAATTTGTCTAAGATTGGGTTTGTGGAGATCGAAGCAAGAGCTCAAGGGACAACCCAGGGACAGCATAGCTGGTGAGATGTTGGAGTGATCTAGCTCACAAACTACTTTACCATAGATGGTATAAGAAACCAGATGGGCCTTGCAAAACTTATTCGTGGCATTTTCATTTTAACACTTTTTGAGTTTTCCAATGCCTAGTGCTACTGTGACATCATCCAGTACCTTTGTTAGTTAGCTTTCAATTGACTCCATTGTAGCAGATGGGGCTTAACTTGAACATCTCGCAGCACTTCAACAGATAAATAGTTGTCTCCAGTTCATTTTAAAACTTACTCATCACCACTGTTGTGTTTTGTTACTCCAAAAACTAATCAAAAGAAAAACAAGGGACCAGAGATAAACATGTTCTTTACTTTTAGAGAGGCATTCATTTATTTCGTGGTGATGTAACAACATACTCATATGATGTGATGGTGTAATAATGTATGCCATTCACATACTTGTAATGAATTATGTAAACAACAAAGAATGCTTAATCAAAAGTATATTTATAATATTACACAAATATTATACACACACTAGATAGGTTCTTAAACTGACTGGAGGATTAAAGTTTATGAGGAGAAAGCAGGACAATGAGGTTAAAAAAATCTGCCAGGATAGAATGGCAGAGCAAATTTCATGGGCTGAATGGCCTAATTCTGCTCCTATAAGTATCTTATGGTCTTATAATGAAGACTTAAGCAAATGTATACTTTCTTCCTATATTCAATAATCCACTTAGCCCCTTCAGTCATCTGGCAGAAGAGAAACAACTGCAAGGGATAAATCCAGATACCAGGTTATTGACTTTTTCTGAATTAATTGAGTTTAGTATAATACCTTTAATTATTTATGGATATTTAGTGTCAAATATTCTATTCCTTTGTTTTCTAATTTATAATTGAATGAAAAAAGCTACAAACAATAGTGCATTCAGCTCACAGGTAAAGCCCTCCACACCATTGAGCACATCTCCATCAGCACTTTCGCAGGAAAACAGTCCTTCATCAAGGACACCCACCACTCAGGCCATGCTGTCTTCTCACTGCTGCCCTCAGGATGGTAGTACGGGAGCCTCAAAACCAGGGTCAGGAAACAATTATTATCCCTCGATCATCAGGCTCTTAGACAGAGGGGATAATTTCATGCAATTTCACTTGCCTTATCACTGAACTGTTTTCACAACCTATGGATTAACTTCAAGGACTCTTCATCTCATGTTCTCAATATTTATTGTTTATTTATTTACTATTTATTTCTTTGTACTTACTGTGAATTTCCACAATAAAATGAATCTCAGGGTTGTATATGGTGATATGTATGTACTCTGATAATAAACTTACTTTGAACTTTTTGAAATCTGGACTTTTTCTACTTGAAATTCTTTTCAATGATGTTTACTTGTTGTTTTAGAAAGGTATTACATTGTACAAGGACCTGCCACCAGAATGAAGATAGCTTCAGTCAGGAGCTGGACACTAATGGTTCTGCAGGAAACAGCAGGCCTGAAGTTCTGGGCTGCTAATGGAGGAAGCCCAATGAAAGATCCTTCTGAGGAAACTAGGTTGGGTAAGAAATACATGATCAAATATATTGCGCGTAGGATTATGTCACTTCTGTATCCAATGTCTTTAAGTATTTCCTCCGAGTCAGTCACACTTCAGACAAATTCATTGCTTTAAACAATCGTTATCTGTTGTTGTTTATCCTTTCTCATCAAAGTTCACCTCGCAGATTTGTTCCTTAGTCAAAAGGCAAGATATTGTAAAATATCCCATTTACCAAATGAACTTAATGACAAAATAACAGAGCTTTACTCTCCTTCTCTGATCAAAAAGATAAGATATACATTCTAAACAATTACTTGCAGATTCCACACACACACACACACACACACACACACACGCACGCGCACATGCAGACACACACATACATGCACGCACACATGCAGACACACACACGTATGCACACATGCAGGCACACACACACCTATGTACGCGCGCGTGCACACACACACCTGTACACACACACACACACACACACACACACACACACACACACACACACACACACACACACACACACACACACACACACACACACACACACACACACACACACACACACTTCCCCCTCCCCCCAGTTCTCTTGTTTTTCTTCAGGGAAATGTGCATTTAGTCAGAAGATTCGAAAGCAGTGGAAGTTATCTCTGCTGCTGAAGGTAATCAACTGTAATTCCAGGATGTGAATCTAAACTCACGATCTGCGCTACGCAACTCTGAACAGTTGCATTCCAGAGATAAAATTCCCTTAGTTCCAGCAGTTCTGGAACTAGAGCGTTCCACAGAGTGTTTGATTATCTACAGGCAACAGCTCGAAGGAACCCCACACAAACTGCAAATTGTTCCTCCCTAATGGGTCCTGAAGTTCCTGCATGAATGGTTGTCCTGCAGAAAACGCCAGTATTACATGCCTATAGGAGTGGAGGATGCAGGTTTGATTTCAACGTTTAAGAGAAATTTGGATAGGTAATTGAAATAGGACAGGGTATGCAGGGCTATGGTCCAGATGTATCCCCCTTATTACTTAGACTCTGTGCACTGTGATTACCGAATTTGCTACCCTTTTTGATTCTGCACCCCTAACTTACGGGTACTCACCCTGCTGGCCATAATTTTGTCCTGTCTTCTGCCTGCCCCTCCTGATGGTCTGACTGCAGACTATCTTGTATTTTTACCATCTGTCCTATCCCGAGTCCCTTCACATCTGGTTCCCAAACGGCTGCCAAATTAGTTCAAACCCTCCCCAACAGTTCTAACAAACCTGTCCACGAGTATATTAGTCCCCCTCAGGTTCAGGTGCAACCCATCCCTTTTGTACAGGTCATTCCTCCCCCAGAAGAGATCCTGAGGATCCAAGAACCTGAAGCTCTGCCCCCCTGCACCAGCTTCTCAGCCGCACATTAATCTGCCAAATCATCGTGTTTCTACCCTCACTGGCCCGTGACACAGGTAGCAATCCAGGTACTCCTACTGTGGTAAACCATGTAAACCTGTCTGGATACGCCCCTCTGCTGACTGCTCCTGTGGCTCCTCCCACAGACCCCTGGATAAAGGTGATTGGGGCACTGTTCCTCCCACAGTCATCCAACATGGTTGTGCTCCGTTTTCGCTGTTAATAAAAGCCTATTGTTATTTAATCTACTTCCAGTCTCCTAGAGTTATTGATAGAGCGTCACCTACCCTGGAGGTCCTGCTTCTCAGCTTTCTACCTAGCTCTCTAAATTCTCCAGGACCTCTTTGCTTTCTCTTCCTATGTCACTGGCACCAATATGTACCAAGACATCTGGATGCTCTCCTTAACCCTCCAAAATGCTGTGGACACAATCCAAGACATCCCTGACCCTGGTACCTAGTGTCCTGTTGACATCGACAGGAACTCCTGTCTGTTCCTCTGACTATTGAGTCCCCTATCACTACTATTCCCTCTTACCCTTCCACACCACAGACCTATGCTCTGTGCCAGTAACCTGGTCACTGTGGCATTTCCCTGACAGGTCATCCCCCACAACAGTATACTCATTATTGAGGGGAATGGCCACAGTGGTGCTCTGCTCCAGCTGGCTATTCACCTTCCCATTCCTGCTCCTGACAGTCACCCAGCTGCCCACCTCCTACAACTTAAGGGTGACTACTTCCCTGTAACTCTGATCGATGATCTCCTCACTCTCCCGTACAAGCCGAAGGTCATCCAGCTGCTGCTCCAGATCCCTAACACGGTCTTCAAGGAGCTGCAGCCGGATGCACTTCACACAGATGTAGTTCCCGGGGAGATTCTGGGTCTCCCAGGACTCCAACGTCTAGCATGAAGAACACCACAACGGTTATCTAAAGTACACTAAGTACCCCTGACACAGTAAGAATAAAGGGAAACTTACCTGGACAACTTACCCAGAGCCTGAGCCAAAACCTCCTTTGCGCCAAAGCCTGACACTCCCCCTCTCACCACTGGCCCACTCCCAACAATGGTCACTCCACCTGTCCATATAACCATATAACAATCACAGCACGGAAACAGGCCATTCCGGCCCTCCTAGTCCGTGCCGAACTCTTAATCTCACCTAGTCCCACCTACCCGCACTCAGCCCATAACCCTCCACTCCTTTCCTATCCATATACCTATCCAATTTTACCTTAAATGACACAACTGAACTGGCCTCTACTACTTCTACAGGAAGCTCATTCCACACAGCTATCTCTCTCTGAGTAAAGAAATACCCCCTCGTGTTTCCCTTAAACTTTTGCCCCCTAACTCTCAAATCATGTCCTCTCGTTTGAATCTCCCCTACTCTCAATGGAAACAGCCTATTCACGTCAACTCTATCTATCCCTCTCAACATTTTAAATACCTCGATCAAATCCCCCCTCAACCTTCTACGCTCCAATGAATAGAGACCTAACTTGTTCAACCTTTCTCTGTAACTTAAGTGCTGAAACCCAGGTAACATCCTAGTAAATCGTCTCTGCACTCTCTCTAATTTCGAGTAGGAGACACTGGAATAAATCTTCATAGTTGTTTGCAGCCTTCAATTATTTTGAGGAATATTTATGATAAGTTTTGATGAAGGTAGCATTGCTGGAAGAGAGAGATTTCAAAACAGTTGTCCTTAGTTCACAGGCAACTGGAACATTGCTAGGTGCAGCAGCGGCTAAGCTGTTGAGTTCCAAGAAGTAAGTATAAGTGAATCATCTGCTTTTAATGTTACAACAATTAAAATGACATAACTCAATCCACCCAATTAAACCGCAATATTACCTTCAACAACAGAATATCTCACAGTTTAAGTGAATTCATCACACCAGAAATAAACATTAATTACTCTCTCAAGATGCTTTTCTTGATTTATCTGTAGTAATGTGTCAGATCAAATGTAGGGATGAATAGTTCTCTGAATAAAAGTGACATTATGTGTAAACGGTTTGAAATAATCCCCCAGACTGGCAATGATTTGTACAACTATCATACATACACTCGGTGGCCACTTTATTAGGTATGCCTGTACACCTGCTCATGAATGTAAATACCTAATTAGCCAATAGCGTGGCAGCAACTCAATGCATAAAAGCATGCAGACATGGTCAAGAGGTTCAGCTGTTGTTCAGACCAAGTATCACAATGGGATAGAAATGTGATCTACGTGACTTTGATTGTTGGTACCAGATGGGATGAGTTGATTATCTCAGAAACTGATGATCTGTGATTTTCGTTCACGACAGTCTCTGGAGTTCACAGGGAGTTTCTTTATTTCTTTTTTTCTCTTTGTTTTGTGGCTATCTGTGGGAAGGCAAATCTTGGGGTTGTATACTGCAGATGTATTTTGATAATATTTATACTTTGAATCTTTGAATGGCATGAAAGCAAAACATCTAGTGAACAGCAGTTTTGTGGGTAAAAATGCCTGGTTGATGAGAGAGGTCAGAGGAGAATGGCCAGACCAGTTCAGCTGACAGGAAAGCGACAGCAACTCAAATAATCATGTGTTACAACTGCGGTTTGCAGAAGAGCATCTCTGGATGTACAGCACATCAAACTTTGAAGAGGATGGGCTGCAGCAACAGAAGGCCACACCAGGTTCCACTCCTGTATCTAATAAAGTGGTCACTGAGTGTAGATTCGCAAGTTAGAGAAACACGCAATCAATATCAAACCAACGTACCCAACAACTAGATGTTTCCAACCACGGACGCCACACCAAGTGACCACAGTATAACCGCTGCAACTTCTGAGAAAATTGTGCACTTGCATTGTACAGCGATGCAGATATCAATGAACAATTGCTGCAGACAAAGCATTAGACTCTGGCTTTTGTGTGGCACAATCTTTGAACCACAAGATGATGAAAAAGCGATAACATCACAAAAATTGGAGATACAAATCAGAGAAGTAAGCAGGCCACTGAAGGACTGATATTCAGGAAGTGCTATACCTCTCTGCTTTACCGCAGAAACAAAATATCTTCCTGACCCACACTGATCTACAAGGCCAAAGGAACATCTGGTCAACCTGATTTTAATCCAACTCTTCAGGAAAATTGAGGGGGAAAGACAATACATATGTTCTTTCTTGAGAGCACTGGACAGCAGAGTACATTTTAAGACGGGTAGAAAGAATTTAATGTCTGACATGCAGTATATTTTTCAGAACAATGAATTTACCTTTGGATTAAAAGGAAACTAAAGACTCTGGCCTGGAGGATAATCAAAAGCAGAAACCATATTTAACGTCTTCAAAAGGCGATGCCTCAAGAAAATGGAATCCATTGAAGATCAATGTCAATTTATTATCAAAGTAGGTATACCGTACTCAACCTTGAGATTCATTTTCTTGCAGGCATTGGCAGGAAAACAAATAAATTAAATAGAATCCACAAACGCTCACATACCAAAGACAAACAAATATCCAACGTGCAAGAGAGGACAAATCGTGCAAATAAATGATACTGAGAACATGAGCTGGGTCTTTAAGGACTCTCACTATCCAGGACTTGCCCTCTTCACATTACTATCATCAGAGAAGAGGTACGAGAGCCTGAGGACACATACTCATCAGCTCAGGAACAGCTTCTTCCCCTTCCTCATCAGTTTTCTGAACTGGCAGAGAACCCACGAACACGACTTCATTTTTTGCTCTCTTTTTGCAATACTTATTTATCTTGTTTACATTTCTTTTTGTAACTTATAGCAATTTTTTATGTCTTGCACTGTATTTACTTATTGCCTGTTACGTTTAGGGCAGCAATGAAGGTCCTCACAGTTTTCACTACTGTCAGCCATTCAAGTCTCAGGTGGAGACTCGGGAATGATGTACGATTCTTTATTGCTGCTTCCATAACAGTTTTGTTGGACCAGTCGTAAGAACGTAAGAACATGAGATATAAGAGCAGGAGTAGGCCATCCAGCCTATCGAGCCTGCTCTGCCATTCAATAAGGTCATGGCTGATCTGGCCAGGGACCCATCACCACCTTTTCCCCATAACCCTTAATTCCCCTACTATGCAAAAATCTATCCAACCTTGTCTTAAATATATTTACTGAAGTAGCCTTCATTGGGCTTCATTGGGCTTCATTGCTCTTTCATTTTTCCTTCCAAAGTGGATTACCTTGCATTTACCAACATTGTACTCCATCTGCCAGACCCTTGCCCACTCACTTAACCTATCCATATCTCTCTGCAGACTCTCCATATCTTCTACACAAATTGATTTTTCACTTAGATCAACAACAAACTTAGATACACTACACTCGGTCTCCCCTTCCAGATCGTTAACATACATCATGAACAGTTGCAAGCCCAGCACCGATCCCTGTGGCACACCGCTCATCACTGATCTCCAGCCAAAGTAACACCTATGTCTCCCAACTCCCTGCTCTCTACTAGTTAACCAATCCTCTATCCATGCTAATATATCAACCCCAACTCTATGCATCCTTATCTTATGGATGTCTTTTATGTGGCACCTTATCGAACACCTTCTAGAAATCCAAGTAACTAATGTCCATCTGTTCCACTCTATCCACTACGCTGGTTATATCCTCAAAGAACTCCAGTAAGTTTGTCGAACAGGACCTGCCTTTGCTGAATCCATGCTGTGTCTGCCTGATGGATCCATTTCTTTCCAGAGGCCTCGCTATTTCTTCCTTAATGATAGCTTCAAGCATTTTCCCAACTACAGATGTTAAACTAACTGGCCTGTAGTTATCTACCTTTTGCCTACATCCTTTTTTGAACAGTGACATGATATTTGCCGTCTTCCAATCTGCTGGGACCTGCCCAGAGTCCAGATAATTTTGGTAAATCATTACCAAAGCCTCTACTATAACTTGAAACATTCCCTTCGGTACCCTGGGATGCATACCATTAGGACCAGGGGACTTATCTATCTTCAGGCCCACAAGTTTGCCCACAGTCAGGATTGATAGATCTGTGTGAACCTCCAAACCTGGAGGACCGGAGGGCCGCCCTCCAACCTGTTTGGCGTGGGTCACCCTGCCAAGAGCCAAAGCACAAGGCCCTGACTCCAGCCAGCATAGCTGTTTGGGTCGTTGAGGCACACAAGCCTCCAAACCACGAAGTTGCGGTCATCTTGGAGGCTGCACTGTACTGCTGCCACAAAAAAACAAATTTCGCAAGATATGTCAGTGAAAATAAACCTGATTCTGATTGTAATTGTGAAGTAGTTCATTTATATACTTTAACTTAGTTGTTATGATCTTGCCCCTACTCTTCACTTTCTCTGTAACTGTTACACTTTATTTTCTTCCTCAATGCATTGTGTAATGAATTGATCTGTCTGAACAGTACGCAAGACAAGCTTTTCACTGTATCTTGGTACATGTGACAGTAATAAACCAATTGCAATTGCAATAACTCAGTGGGTGAAATACTTAACTCTCGATGATGCATCCTGATGGTAGCCCATTGTATCCAACAATGACAAGAGACACAGAAAAGTTTTAAAGTGGAAAAGCCATTGCACTCTCTTGACGTCACAAGTCCAGGTCCAGCAGTACAAGTGCAGATCACAAACGGGGTCTTCCTTGGTTGCAGTAGACGACCATGACTCCTTCTGTGCCTTGCCCTGACCTTTGCTCTCCACGCGCTATTGCAGAACCACCTTCCTGGCCGTAGAATCTCTCTAATGATCTCATCAGCCCAGTGCACTGGATCTGGCTTCGCATGCTAGGTCAGGCGTGTCTGAATCTCACCGGGGTATGAGACCCACCGTCTGCCCTCACCTGATCGACCTGTCGAAGTGGTGTAGCAGGGTGAGGCTTCCATAACAGCTACTTGGAGCCACTGATGAGAGCTGAGTGTTGGGTGGGGCCCAGGGATGAGTTTGCTGCTCCAGAATGGACATGACAAGCCCCTTCACCAGAAAAGCTATCCTTCCACGGACAGCCCATACACACCACAGACATACTCAATACTTCAGGGGTTCCCATCCTGGGGTCCAGAGAGCCCTTGCATCGTGGTACAGTATTGGTTATGGCAGAGAAAAGGTTGGGAACCCCTGACTTAATGAGAAACCAACAAAATCCAATGACTTTCTTTTAGATCCTGTATCAACATAATTGCTGAAAGCTTACAGTGACCCAGGCATACATTAGATAGATAGATAGATAGATACTTTATTCATCCCCATGGGGAAATTCAACATTTTTTCCAATGTCCCATACACTTGTTGTAGCAAAAACTAATTACATACAATACTTAACTCAGTAATAATATGATATGCATCTAAATCACTAACTCAAAAAGCATTAATAATAGCTTTAAAAAAAGTTCTTAAGTCCTGGCAGTTGAATTGTAAAGCCTAATGGCATTGGGGAGTATTGACCTCTTCATCCTGTCTGAGGAGCATTGCATCGATAGTAACCTGTCGCTGAAACTGCTTCTCTGTCTCTGGATGGTGCTATGTAGAGGATGTTCAGGGTTTTCCATAATTGACCGTAGCCTACTCAGCGCCCTTCGCTCAGCTACCGATGTTAAACTCTCCAGTACTTTGCCCACGACAGAGCCCGCCTTCCTTACCAGCTTATTAAGACGTGAGGCGTCCTTCTTCTTAATGCTTCCTCCCCAACACGCCACCACAAAGAAGAGGGCGCTCTCAACAACTGACCTATAGAACATCTTCAGCATCTCACTGCAGACATTGAATGACGCCAACCTTCTAAGGAAGTACAGTCGACTCTGTGCCTTCCTGCACAAGGCATCTGTGTTGGCAGTCCAGTCTAGCTTCTCGTCTAACTGTACTCCCAGATACTTGTAGGTCTTAACCTGCTCCACACATTCTCCATTAATGATCACTGGCTCCATATGAGGCCTAGATCTCCTAAAGTCCACCACCATCTCCTTGGTCTTGGTGATATTGAGACGCAGGTAGTTTGAGTTGCACCATATCACAAAGTCCTGTATCAGTTTCCTATACTCCTCCTCCTGTCCATTCCTGACACACCCCACTATGGCCGTGTCATCAGCGAACTTCTGCACATGGCAGGACTCCGAGTTATATTGGAAGTCTGATGTGTACAGGGTGAACAGGACCGGAGAGAGTACGGTTCCCTGTGGCGCTCCTGTGCTGCTGACCACCGTGTCAGACCTACAGTCTCCCAACTGCACATACTGAGGTCTATCTGTCAAGTAGTCCACTATCCAATCCACCATGTGAGAGTCTACTCCCATCTCCGTTAGTTTGTGCTTTAAGATCTTGGGCTGGATGGTGTTAAAGGCACTAGAGAAGTCAAGGAATGTAATCCTCACAGCACAACTGACCCCATCTAGGTGAGAGAGTGATTTGTGCAGCAAATACGTGATAGCATCCTCCACTCCCACCTTCTCCTTATACGCAAACTGAAGCGGATCCCGGGCGTGCCTTATCTTCAAACAACCATCGACTAAATATTTAATTGACTTACGGCACTTGCGTCATCTCTGTGGTGCAAATGGCTTGCACGTTCTGCTTTTAACCGAAGCATTGGTTGAGAAGGATAATAAACCAGCCATGATGGAATTGTGGAGCAGACTTAATGAGCTGAACGACCTAATTCTGCTCCTATGTCTTGTGGTCTTATGCTTGAGAGGTTCCTGATTAGTAAGGGTTTGAAAAATTACAGGGAGAAGGCAGGGGAATAGGATTGCAAGGAATAATAAATCAGATATGAAGGAATGGTGGAGAAGACCTGATGGGCCGAATGGCCTATTTCTACTCCTATGTCTTTTGGTTTTAATGTCTTATGGCCTAACACACCCATCTAAACTCGCAGGATATTTCAAGAAAAAGTGGTGAAGGAGATCACCTTGAAAATGCTTGATGAGAGCTACCAATGTCACACAGGTCCTTTAACAAAATAGTTTTCTATCAGATTCAGCTGCCAATTGTCATAAGGTATCCTCACCAGGCAGAACAAACAGATTCATCATCTGCTTCAGAGAAGCAGAATTTGTATCATCTGATAATGAGTCACCACAAGCCATTCAGGATGTTTCTAGGTTCAGTGATATATCACTGACATGAAAGTGCGTACTTGGGGGGGAAGTGCTCCTCTGTTTGTATTCAGATATGGGCTTCAGATTTAGATTTATTTATCACATGTGCATCTATACTGTGCTGCAGTGGACAGACGGGCTCTACACTTGGTAGTCCAATCTGCCCAGTGCATCACTGGCACCAGCCTACCCACTAACCGAAAGGTGTTGGAACATCACGGAGGATCCCACCCACCCTGCTCATGGACTGTTCGTCCCACTCCCATCGGGGTGGAGGCTACGTAGCACCCACACCAGGACCACCAGATTCAAAATCAGTTACTTTCCCCAGGCAGTAAGGCTGATCAACACCTACTCTCACTAACCCTCCCCTCCACACCCCAACCACCACTACCTTATCATTTCCTGTCAGAGCCACCTTTATGGACATACAGTCAATCTATGTATATAAGCTACCTCTGTGTTCATATTTATTGTGTTCTTTTATTACTGTGTTCTTTATCTTATTGGGGTTTCTTGTCCTGCTTTGGATCCAGAGCAACAACTATTTTGTTTTCCTTTATACTTAACATTAAACAATCTTGAATCTTCAGCAGTCTTAAACGTACAGTGAAATGTGTCATTTGTGTTAACAGCCAACGCAAACTAGATATATGCTGGGGGCAGCCTGCATTCCAGCGCCAACATAGCATGTCCACAATGTTCAGCAGAACAACACAGAACATAACAAGCAACAGAACAATAGCTGCAAAACAAGCCCCGTTCCTCCCTCCCCCCTCCACACACACTCTTCCTACTCCAGGACAAACCTCCAGCCTCCAGTCTCCAGGCTTCAGTCATCGGGCTTTCTACTGGTTTACCTTCTGGCTCTGATCTTTGGTATTGACCTCTGGACCAGCCGGTGACGGGCCTCCAGACTACATACCCGACCTGTGTTCTCCTAATGTTTCTCTATAACAATGTCTCCCTGCTTGTACAGTGCACGTTAACGTTTTGGTTAGTGCTCAGCTTCACAGCACCAGCAATCATGATCAGGGTTCAATTCCTGCCACGGGCGGTAAGGAGCTTGTACGTCCTCCACGTGACCTCATGTGATTCCCCTGGATGTTCCGGTTTCTTCCCAAGTTCCAAGATGCACGAGTTCGAGTTGGTGAGTTGTGGACCTGCTAAGCTGGCTCTGGAAGCATGGCGGTAATTGTGTGCTGCGCCCAGAACTGTAATGAGCTCTTCAAACCTGTGTGTAGGGTGTTGGGCTCTGAGGTTTATAGAGCATCTGAACTGGTAAAGTGTAGTTTAACAAGTCGTTTAGGGTCCCTTGTGTTTTTTCTCAAGCAACTTGCTCTTTGTAACGTGGTCTCCTGCATGCTTTTTGTTTAAGCTTGTTATGTGTATTTAGATAGGCTTGGGGATTCTGTGTTACAGTACTTGTATTATTTGAGTGGACTCCCGATTAGCGCTAATCATGGGGTCCTAGTTTAGAGAATATTATGTCTCACAGTGTCATTCGGCTGAGCCACCAATATTATTGTTATGAATAAACTCTCATTGTCAACTGAAGCGTTGTGGGAGACTGAAACATTGAGACAGCAAGCCGTGTGTTTGCTAATCACAAGCTGCAGTCAGAGGAAGGCCCCTCTACCCAAGTGATCTCTCTCTCTTGCTCTCTCTCTCTCTCTTTCTCCCCTCACTCTCTGTCTCTCTCTCCCTCTCCCTCTCTCTGTCAATGGCAGAGAGAACCTGTTGGTCCTCGAGACAGGGAAGCTTGGAGAAGCCACACTGGAGATTGTAACATCAGAACAGTGAGTTGCTGGCCTCCACTCTCATTGTTGACGGAGCGATCATTCCCTCCCGTGCCTGTCTGAGATACCGAAGTGCTGGTTTGTGAACTGTAGCTTGATGGGTTCTGAGTCAATGGACTCGTTGGCGTTTCTGCTGTTGATTGCATGGTGGGGGTGGGGGGGCTGTTGGTTCTGCTGGCATGGGTGGGAGGTCAGTGCTTTTGCTGCTGGTTGTGCAGAGGGAGAAAGGGGTTTTGGGGCTTCGATGTTTCTGTTGTTCTATTGTGCTCTCTGTTTTGTGGATGTCTGTGAAGAGGATGAATTTCAGGTTGTATACTGATATTAAGTGTACTTTGAAACTTTGTCTTTCCTCCACACTCGGGTTCTGATATTGGCAGCACACATCGTGACAAGCACATCTTGAACTGTGTTGATCAGTGACACTAGCAATGCCTTTCGCTGTGTGTTTTGATGTTTTGATTTACAGTACATGTGACAAAGGAAGCTAAAACCAAAGCGAAGTGACAGGAACCCATGTGACAGGAACTCGGGCTGATGTCTCAATAGATCAGGACAGACGCGACTGATGAGTAGATGGAATCCCTATCCACTTCAGAATCAAGTTTAATAGTTTAATCAAGTTTAATATCAATGCCTACTTTGTAATTGCATTCATATGTAGGTCCAGGTTAGATCCTCAGAGATATTGACACCCAGAAACTTGAAATTGCTCACTCCTTCCACTTCTGATCCCTCTTTGAGGACTGGTGTGTGTTCCCTCATCTTACTCTTTCTGAAGTCCACAATCCATCCTTTGGTCACAATACAGAAGGAGGCCATTCAGTCCATTGAGTCTATGCCAGCACGCAGAACACAATGCTCTGAGTTCATTTGTTTATTCTGAGATACAGCGCAAAATAGGCCATGGGAGCGGAGGTGGATGGTCGTATGAGCAGCTGGTGCACATCACAAGTCCTGGTTATGCGACCACTGATACCAGGCGGACAATCTCTGAAGAGTATTGATAATGGCTGGGGTCACCCTTCCTGCCCAGAGAAGGCAATGGCAAACCACTCCTGTAGAAAACTTTGCCAAGAAAACTCATAGCCATGAGATCATGATCATCCACATCACATGACACGGCACATAATGACGATGATGATGAACTCTGACACCCCAAGCTGTAATAGTGTCGCACTAACTGTCAATTTAAATCATCCATCTAGCTACAGATACGTGTGGTCTATATCCCTCCATTCCCTACCTGTTCGCGTATCTGTCTGAATGAGGTCATTGTATCTGCTGGCACCACGTCCCCAGGCAGTGCGTTTTCACCACCTACAAGTCTCCATGTCTCTGGCTTCTTCCCTCTTTCTCTCCAGTCCTGATGAAGTGATATGAACAAGAGGGGCTGGAAATCCAGTATGTGGAGCAGGAGTTCCCAAACATTTTTATGCCATGGGTCCCTACCATTATCTGAGGGGTCCATGGATCCCAGGTTGGGACCCCCTGATCTCGAGCAACATACACTAAACCCTGACATACTCTACTTGCTGGGTCCCAGGCGCAGCCATCTCCACTAATAGCAACATTCGCTTACGGTAATCGCAACCAATGTAGTAACCGGATTGGCATGTCAGGAAGCTTTACAGAGGGGAATAGGCAGGCGATGTTTTGGGCTGAGATTCTTGATTAAGGGCCTCAGCCCAAAATGTCGACTGTCCATTCCCCTCTATTGATGCTCACTTCCTCCAGCATTTTGTGTGTGTTTCTCTGTGTATTATATTGCCTTGTGGCTCTGTAGTTAGTGGTTAGCACAACAAAATGGGAACTGTACCTCCCTTAATCGCAGGACTCTATAGAGAGTGGTGCAGACAGCCCAGAGCATCTGTAGTTGTGAAAATCCCATGATTCAGGAGATTTACAAAGATAGTTGTGTAAAAAGGGCCCATAGGATCATTGAGGTCCCGAGTCCCCCCAACCACAAACTGTTCCAGCTGCCTCCATCCGGGAAACGATACCGCAGCATAAAAACCAGGGCCAGCAGGCTCCCGGACAGCTTCTTCCACAGGGCTATCAGACTGATGAACTCATGCTGATGTGAGTGTATTCTATGTCACATTGACTGTTCTATTTATTATGAATTATAAATTACTATGATTGCACATTTAGACAGGGATGTAACGTAAAGATTTTTACTCCTCATGTATGTGAAGGATACAAGAAATAAAGTCAATTCATTCAGTTCAATTCTTTCAATTCATTCATTCCCATAGATGCTTGTGAGGAGCTTGTACATTCTTCCCATGACTGTGTGGGTTTCCTCCGGGTGTTCCAGTTTCATCCCACAGTCCAAAGAACATACTGGTTGGTAGGTTAATTGGTCATTATAAATTGTCCTATCATCAGGCTAGGATTCAATTGGGGGATTGCTGGGCAGCACAGCTCCGAGGGCCAGAAGGGCCTCCTCCGTGCTGTATCTCAATAAATAAATAAATTTCAATACTCCCCCTCTCACCTATGCCCACTAGTATGTGATATTTTTGCACTGGGAAAACATCTCTATCTTCCCTACACACATACACCTACACACACACACATATATATATACCTATCCCAGTTACTTTTTTCAGATGGCCCCTCAGCCTCCAACGCTCCAGAGAAAATAATCCAAGTTTGTCCAACCTCTCGTCGTATCTCAAACTTCCTAATCCAGGCAACATTCTGATGAACCACTCTGTAACGTCTTCAAAACCTCCACTTCCTTCCTGTAATGCGGTGACCAGAACTGCACACAATACTCTAAATGTGGCCTAACCAAAGCTTTATACATCTGCCACTTGACTTCCCAACTTTTGTACTCAGCGATCTGACCAATGAAGGCAAAAATGTTGTCTGCCTTCTCTTCGGGTCCTCGTGCAGGGTCCTCATTCTTCATCATCAGCAAGTCCTGGAGTCAATACTCCAGGAGTATTGGGGAATGGGTCTTGTTTTGGTCCTTGTTGTGCTCTGTGGTGTTCTGTTGACCATTGTGGGCATGCTATGCTGGTGCCAGGGTGAACGCTGACACTGTGGGGGCTGCCCCCAGCACATCCCTGGGTTGTGTTGGTTGTGATTGAAAATGACACATTTCACTGCATGTTTCCATATGTACATGATAAATTGATTAGTCTGAATCTGAATTTGGGCTTCAGATATCATCAGTTCATAAATGTTCCAAGTACCCATGAATTCACAACACCTAAAGGCATGGGGAGGAGGCAAAGGCGAAGGCAAAGCATAGTGGAGGAAAACGAATTGGAAAGGTGTACAAGCCAAATCGTGGTGGCAGGTTCAAAGCCCCACACCTGCCTGAGAGCAAAGAACAATCCAATGTCTGGAGGATTTAGGCACTGGGCCAGAGTGAGAACATCAGGGTGTTGGGACTGGAGGACCACTTCTGCGTTGGTTCTGCTTGGTCACTGCTCCATGACGTTAGCTCAGCTGTGCAATGAGCTGAGGCTGTGACCTGCTGCGTCGGCCGTGATGCCTGACTTCGCGCCTGTGGTCCCACGATGTTAACTCAGCTCTGCAATGAACTGAGGCTCTCACCTGCTCTGGCTGCAGAAATGCCTGGCTTTTATAAAACCTCAGTTCTGAATGCTATTTACTTACTTCTACTGTTTGCACGATTTTGTTTTCTCCCCGCGCACTGGGTGCTTGGCGGTCTTTTTCTTAATGGGTTATTTTGGGATTTCTATGTTTTGTCGCTGCCTGTAAGGGTATGAACATCAAGATTGCATAATGTATACATACTTTGATAATAAATGTACTTTGAGCTTTGAACTTAGAATGTGGCTGCTTTGTCCTATTGCAGTCTTCACACTCACAAGAGATTCTGCAGCTACTGGAAATCCAGAGCATCTGGAGAAACTCAGCAGGTCAGGCAGCATCTATGGAGGAGAATAAACAGTCGATGTTTTGGGCTGAGACCCTTCTTCAGGACTGATACATTCAGCAATCATACTGTTTGTATTCTTCAGTTTCTGTTCTAGGCTGTGTTTAGTCAGCGCTGGCAAGCTGCATCATTTCCCTTTGCAAACCCTTGATGTATGATGTCTGCAAGACTGTTAAACTCCCTGAGGTATTATCACTGAAGTGGCATTGGTATTCATTTGGCAGCTAACTTGTACAATTTATTTCATTTGAAAAACACATCTGATTTTTGTGATTATTACTTTTAGTAAGAAAGGCATTTTTCCTGTTATCTTTTAGTTCAAAGGTCGAAATAAATATATTAACCAAGTACATATATGTCGCTATATATATGACCCTGAGATTCATTTTCTTGCAGGCATTCACAGAAAATACAAAGAAACAAAGATAATGGTAATGATAATTATAAATAAATAAGCAATCAATATTGAAAACATGAGATGAAGAGTCCTTGATAGTCAGTCCATTGGTTGTGGGAACAGTTCAGTGTTGGAGTGAGTGAAGTTATCCCCACTGGTTCAAGAACCTGATGGTTGAGGGGTAATAACTGTTCCTGAACCCGATGATGTGGGTCCTGAGGCTCCTGTATCTCCTTCCTGATAGACGCAGTAGTGAGAAGAGAGCATGGCCTGGATGGTGGGGATCCTTGATGATGGAGGCTGCTTTTCTGAGACAATCCTTGTGCTCAATGATGGGGCGTGCTTTACCCGTGATGGTCTGGGCTGCATCCACTACTTCTTGTTTTGCCATTAGAACCGAATGTTTCTGTGACAGACAGACTGTTTGGAACTGCTGACAGGGATGCTGAATAACTCCATTTCTGAACTGGTGGCAGCCCCTTCCTTCAATGTTCACATGAGCTCAGAAATGCCAAACAATGGAATTCAACCACACCAGAATAATCTACATTGCCTCACTTACAATCATATCTCTCCCAGACATTACTATATACGTTTATCTTGGAAGCTGAAAAAACAAACAGTTTAAAAAAGTAACTAAAATAGTAGCACATTATAATCATGCTGCTATTAACATGATAGAAAGCATCTGCCAATGGTGGTTTGCAACTTGTTTTATCACAGGCTGGTACAATTCTGCCTTTAAAATAGTTTTCACAGAGCTTTAAATCATAGAATTGGACAGGATAGAAATAGGCTCTTTGGGCCACCAGAGGAGCAAAGGGACTCAGGCGCCCTCGTGCAGGATTTCCTAAAGGTTAACTTGCTGGTTGAGTTGCATGTAATGAAGGCTGATGCAATGTTAGCATTCATTTTGAATGGACTAGAATATAAAAGCAAGAATGCAATGTGGAGACTTTATAAGGCTTTGGTCAGACTGCACTTGGAGTATTGTTAGGAGTTTTAGGCCTCTTATCTAAGAAAGGAGGTGCTGGAATCGAAGAGAGTCCAGAGGAGGTACACAATACATCCTATGAATGAAAGGGTTAATGTACGAGGAGCATTTGATGGCTCTGGGCCTGTACCCGCTGGAGTTTAGAAGAATGAGGGGGCATCTCATTGAAACCTATTGAATATTGAGAGGTCTGGATAGAGTGGATATGGAGAAGGTGTTTCCTATAGTAGGAGAGTCTAGGACCAGAGGGCACAGCCTCAGAATTGAAAGATATCCCTTCAGAACAGCAATGGGGAGGTATTTCTTTAGCCTGAGGGTGGTGAATCTGTGGAATTCATTGCCACAGACAGTTGTGGAAACGAAAACATTGAGCATATTTAAAGCAGAGCTTGATAAGTTCTTGATTAGACAGGACATCAGGATGTCAGGATGTCAAAGGTTACAAGAGAAGGCAGGAGAATGGGGCTGAGAGGGATAATAAAGCAGCCATGCTGGCATGGTGGAGCAGACTCAATGGGCTGAATGGCCTGATTCTGCTCCTATCTCTTATAGTCTTGATGCTGACCGTTTTGCCTATCAGCACTAATTTCATTTGGCCTCATTAGAACTCTATCCTCTGTGCTCTGTGTATTTTAAGTGTCTGTCTACAAGCCTCTCCAATATAGTTACTGATGAATTTCTACAAGATATCCTATCCTCAGTGAGCATCCAGCAACCACTCACACTAATTCTAGTTTATTCTCCTAACGCCGCCACCCACTCCCGCCAGGTTCTACCATACCTTACACCCTAGGGCAATTTGCAGTGGGCTCTTAACATCCTATCCCACACATGTCTGGGATGGGGAGGAAATCAGAGCACCCGGAGGAAAAAAGGTGTAGTCTCGAGGAGAACGTGCAAACTCCACAGAGAGAGCATTTGTGGTCAGAACTGAAAGTGAGTCAGAGAAGCAGGGAGGAAGGAACTCTCCTAGCAGGGCCATTGTGCTTCTGTCATCTCAGAGCTGTACTGTTATCACCAAGGATCTCCTTCCTCCATGGTCTAACATGCCAGTGAGATCGTGCACGGTGCCTCTCACCGATACCCTCCCCACAGTCCTGTCTTCATTCTGCAATGGTCTGTTGTAATTGAGGCATCACATCAAACCAGACACGGCAAGATCTATCAGCCAGATACATCCTCCTGACTCCGAAGTGCAACCCATTTACAACACCTGCACTGAGCGCTGCCACAGGCAAACAACATCCATCATCAAGGACCCCACCATCCAGGCCACGCTCTATTCTCATTGCTGCCATCAGGCAGGAGGTACAGGAGCCTCAGGTCCCACGCCACCAGGTTCAGGAACTGTTATCACCCCTCAACCATCAAGCTCTTGAACCGACATGAATTACATCACTCACCTCAACTCTAAACTGATACCACAATCCACAGAATCACTTTCAAGGATTCTGCAACTCATGTTCTCAGTATTATTTATTTTTTATTTGCACAATTTGTCTTCTTTTGCACACTGGCTGTTTGTATATAGTTTTTCATAAATTTTCCTGTAAATGCCTGTAAGAAAATGGATCTTGAGGTACCTCCTACACCTAATGAAGTGGCCACTGACTGCATGTTTATGGTCTTCTACTGCTGTAGCCCATCCATTTTAAGGTTCGACGTGTTGTGATTCAAAGGTGCTCTTCCGCTCACCACTATTGTAACACGTGGTTATATGAGTTACTGTCACCTTCCTGTCAACTTGGACCAGTCTGGCCATTCTCCTCTGACCTTTCTCATTAACAAGGCCACTGTGGTATGATGCACATCACACACTAGCACAAGGTCTCAGCCACCAGCTGCATGTTAGGTAAGGGTGGAACAGGGGGAGGCGGACAAAGGGGTGACAACCAAGAGAATTTCTTTCTGGGTAATCTGTGACAAAGCATCCGACCGCTACCAGTAAACAGAATCAGAATCAGAATTAGAATCAGCTTTAATGGTATATTTCATGAAATTTGTTGTTTTGCAGCAGCAATACGTTGTAATACTTAATAAAAAAAAACTATAATTTACAGTAAGAAATATATATGTTTTTAAAGAGGAAGTAGAGCAAATACAGAAACAAAAGTGAGGAAGTGTTCATGGGTTCATTGCCCATTCAGGAATCTGATGGTGGATGGGAGAAGTTGTTCCTCTACCTCCTCCTTGATGGTAGCAGTGAAAAGAGGGCAAGTCCTGGGTGATGGCGGGTCCCTAATGATGCATGCCTCCCTTTTTACTCATCGCTTTTTGAAGATGTCCTCGATGCTGGAGACATCTTGATGGAGCTGGCTGAGTTTACAACTTTCTGCAGCTTTTTCCAAACATGCGCAATAACACCACCCCACCTCCCCTCCATACCAGACGGTAATGCCACTGGTTAGAATGCTGTCCATGGTGCAAAGTAGAAATTAGAGCACAGCCTGAGTTATCACTTTGCTTTCCCCAAGTGCTTAACCAAGACACAAATGCTTCATAATGGTAAGATCAAAAGAGCATTAAATAAATATCCAACCCACATTAATAAATCAAACCATATTGAATACTATGCCAATGTCAACTAATGTATTTCCTGTATTATGCCTGGGAACTTTAACATACAGCATACTCTCAGAGATTTAAGAGTAGGCTTCTCGGGAATGCAAGTACAGCAGTAACAAGGTTCCTCCAGTACCAAACCACCTAAGCTGACGCTGGTTCAAAACTAGAAAATTCCCAGGTTTATATAGTCAGTAACATCTGATGAGTGGGAATCAGGGCTTGCAGACACGGGAAATTCAGCTTTCTCCCCCCTCCCCCACTCAAGACTCAGCTACCCACACAGATCAAATTCAAGTTTAATTGTCATTCAACCATACATGAATATCCATTAACAATGCCAAACGAAACAAGCTGGCCAAGGTTTCACCTTTCACCCTTAATCCATGATCTCTCATTCTAGTCTCACCCAGCCTCAGTGGAAAAAGCCTGTTTGCAATTACCCTACCTATACCCCTCATGATTTTGTGTACAATGAGGGTGATATGGATATGTAAGGAGGTGGGGTGGAGATACCAAAGGAGGCGTAAGGTGCTCCTTCCCTCCACTAGCCTGCAGGTCACCCTTGGGAAAGGTGTATTTAACATATAGCATGCTCTCAGAGACTTAGGAGTAACGTTCTCAGGAACGCAAGTGCAGCAGTAACAAGGTTACTGCTTAAACCCCCACCCCCTCCAGATCAGGGTCACCTGAAGCCATGGGAGCCATATGAGCAGTTGGAGCACATCACAAGTCCTGGTTATGCGACCATTAAGGCCAAGCAGACAATCTCTGAAGAGAATTGATGATGGCCAGAAGAAGCCAATGGCAAACAACTGCTGTGGAAAAATTTGCCAAAAAACAATCATGGTCATGAGACCATGTTCACCCACGTCATACGACACAGCACATACTGACGGCGATGATAGGAGTATGTGCTTTATCTGCTTTTATTTTGCAGAGTTTTAGTGAAATTAATCCGTTGTTTACAGCACTCTAGTGTTCTGTTGAATTCATTGCTTAAGGTTTAGCAAGATTTTTCTTTGACGCACGCATTTCTTTCTGTGAAATTATGCACACACTGTTAAGTCATTACACGTTTCATACATGTAGAATCACTATTCAACAACGTGTGTATGTGTAGAAACTGAATCATTTTAAGTTCAAGCTTAATTATCATTCAAATACACGAGTACCCATGAATACAACCATGCAAAACAAGGTGGCCAAGGTGCAAAACATATCACCAACAGTCATACACAGCAGAAGCATCGTATAGCAGGTATAAGACAGCAGATTGCTAGCCTCCTACCCAACCCTGCTTTCACAGCCGGGCTTGGGATTACCCATGGCAAAGTTAAGTAGTGCAAAAAGAGAGGAGAAAGTCATGAGGTAGTTGTGGTGAACTACATATACCTGTCTGGACATGCCCCTCCACTGACTGCTCCTGTGGCTCCTCCCACAGACCCCTGTATAAAGGCGGTTGGAGGCATTGCTCCCCCCTCAGTCTCCAGGATGTTGTGTGGCGGTTTCTTGCAGCTAATAAAAGCCTATCGTTCGCCTCCCGTCTCCGAGAGTTATTGATGGTGCATCAGTAGTGCTTCTGGGTTCACTGTTCATTCAGAAATCTGACAGCAAAGGGGAAGAAGCTATTCTTAAGAGTGTACCTTCAGGCTCCCGTACTTTCTCCCTGATTGTAACAATGAGAAGAGGGCATGTCTGCAGTGATGGGGGTCTCTTTTAGGTGTACTCCACATTTCAGCTCGATGGAACTCAGTGCATTTCCTTTATTAAAATTGTTTGTACACAGCTTAACTAATACCCCTCACCTCCTTATAATAACCATCTCCTCTCTGTTTGATCAGTCTAGATGCAGGGCCTTGACCTGAAACATTGACCATCTATTTCCCTCCTCAGATGTTGCCTAACCCGTTAAGTTCCTACAGCATTTTGTATGTGTTGCTCCTGGCCTGCTAAGTATTTCCAGCATTTTTCTGTTTTCAGTTATGATTTCCAGCACTGGCAGTTTTTCTGCAGCCGATTTCTGCTGTCCACACAGTACCCACAGATACAACTCCAGTTCCAATTCATAAGCACAAGAGATTCTGCAGATGCTGGAAAGCCAGAGTAATTCAGCAACATTCCCCATTTGATCTTCCCTCTGTTGCCCATGGCAACGGCGCTGACCACATGACAGAAATAACAGCAAATGCTAAAATAAACACTATAAAACAAACTTACAAATCAAAGCATGCCAAACGTGGTACAAATGTCAAGCAGTCACTCTTATGCATTTGTTTAATTCCTGTCTCACACAAGCCTTTGCCTGTTCTCCTGGTGCTTTACTGGACACTGCATGGTTCGTGGAGGACAGCCACCTTCAGAGGAACAGACACCAGACTGCCTCAAGCAGCTCTAAGTCGAGAAGGTGCCACTGCACAGCATCAGAAAGAGCTGCAGAAGTTGTAAGCTCAGCCAGCTCCATCATGGGCACTAGCCTCCCCACCTTTAAGGACATCTTCAAAAGGTGAGGCCTCAAGAAGGTGGCATCCGCATTAAAGGGGTCTCACTATCCAGGTCATATTCTCATTGCCTCCATCAAGTGCAGGAGCCTGAAGATGCACACTCCTCGCTGATGGGAGTGGGGCAAACAGTCCATGAGCAGTTTGGGTGGGATCCTTCGTGACTTTGTTAGCCTTTTCTCTAGAACCTTTCTGTACATATGTCATTGTTGGCGAGTAGTCTGGTGCTGGTGATGTGTTGGCAGTTCTGAATACCTAATGTAGAGCCTTCCTGTCTGCCGCAGTGCAATTCCATACCATGTGGTGGTGCGGCTGGTTAGCATGCTCTCCGCCATGCATCTGTACAATGACGTGAGTATAGGTGTCCATAGCCCAGTTCTCCTCAGCCTCCTGAAAGCAGAGGCATTGGTGAGTTTTCTTGATTGTGTAGGATGTGTTCTAGAACCATGAGAGAGGTTGTGTGAGTTCCCTGTAAGATGTGCACATGTGCACGCGCAAACATTGTTTGCTACTAACGCAAAAGAAAAGGTTGTTACGCTCTACCTCATTGGCATGTTAAATATATTTCACGATCGTACACAATCACATTTCCTTTTCTGGTTTCTGATGTGGACGGTGTCGATGACGAGTAGTTTGCGATGATTTGTCTGCGGATTTTTGAAATGGTTTATTTACACTTTTTATTGAAGAAGTTATTGATTCGCTGTGTCGAATTCCAAAGGAGCAAAGGACGTGAAATGCTAAAGAATTGTTAGTTCATTTAAAGCAGAATGGCCGAACGAAACAGTCAGAATTTCTACACCGAAAGCTCATGAGGTCAGGAACGCGCAGCTATGAGGAATATTTATGTACAATATAGAAACTAGTGTTACCTGTGTGTAGTGTTGCAATACAGAAGTTGCTGGAGAATTTGCAAATGGGAAGAAGTGGAGTGATATTTGGAAAGTTGACTTTTTAAAGCGCCATTTAGCAAGCAAATCACATATGGACGGTGTGCAAAAGTTCTGGCGAGAAAATCCTTCATTATTCACTACAGGCCTGTTACGTAGGTTTTGTGAGAGTGCAAATGAATAAGAGCGAAAGTGATCAAACCCGGAAGAGGTCAAAGTTCTTATTGACAGTATTTTGCTAGCTGTTAAAATGAATATCTCTATATATAAAATTCAGTGTTCACATGATGTTTTCACTGGGCAAAAAAAATTGCACAGCACAAGACGTTTGCGCACACAGGTCATTACAAACTAGAGGGAATATTGGTGCTGTGCCACAGATTGAAGAGGAATGTGAGTGGTGCAAGTTCTCCTCAAGTCCTGAACTGAAATTGAAGTCGAAGCTGCTGCAACACTATCAATGTTCTCTCAACACTGAGAGTCACAGTGAGGATGACAGTGGTGCACACTTGCAGGGGAACAGACATTTTTATCTCCCCTGATTTATTCACAGCATTCCAGCAACCAGCCTTATCCTCCAGGTAACTCCAAACCACTCCTTTAGCTCTCTAACAATGTATTTACACAGCCTCTCATCTTGAGGCCTTTGCCCCTCTGGACTGATTCCTAGCATCATACAGACCTGCTCTGTTGCCCCAAGCACCATAAAGGATGTAGTTTTAAACCTAAGCTTCCTCCGTGCGTTGACCTCTGGAACAGGGCTGAAACCCCTTCATTAAAATAGCAAATAATGAAGCTGATCCCATGTAGCCCACAACCAAGTACGTATTCATGCAACAGAGGGAAAGCCCGGAGGGTTGCTGACTGTGTTTCTCTGTGCATTCATGACGTTCGTGGTGGTGATGATTGTCCATCACGTCTGACGATGACAAGAAACCCGTGTGGGACAGTTTTTAAAGTGGAAAAGCCGTTTCCACTGGGGCAGTTCCTCTCTCTCAACCTCAGAAGTCCGGGCCCAGTGGTACGAACAAGCATCACAGACTGGGGCCTTGCTCTTTGCAGTGGATGACTATAATGTTTTCTGTGCCTTGTTCTCCACAGAGCACCTTCCTGGCCGTTGGATCTCACTGTAGATCTCCCCCGCCCAGTAACAGGAGCTGAGTTCATGTGCTAGGACAGGCATGTCCCTTTCTCACCGGGGTATGAGGCCCACCAGCAACACTCACCTGATTTAGCCCGCCTGTCGGAGCAGTGTACTGGGGCGTGGTTGTTGTCACATACTAATAGCAGTTTGGAGCCACAGGTGAGAGCTGAGTGTCCGGTGGGGCCCAAAGGTGAGTGAGCTGCCCTGGAATGGACACGACAAGCCCCTTCACCAGAGGCGCTACCTCCCCCCGGACACCCCATACACCCCTAAGCTGGTACAGTATATGGCGAGATTTTACTTGCAGCTCACAGAAAACTTATCTCAGGATTGTATATGGTAACATACGTGTACTCTGATAATAAATTTACTTTGAACTTTGACATGGCATCATATTTGTAAGTCTGAGCTTTATCGCAGTGCTCAAATGTTCTGAGGGGTTCTGCTCGTACCGACTCAGATTAGATTCATTTATTTATCAGATGTGCATAAAAACATGTGACAAGCGAGTCTGAAAGTGACGGCAGCACAGGACTGTTGTGGTTAGCACAGCTCTTTACAGTACCAATGACCCGGGTTCAATTCCCATTGCTGCCTGTAAGGAGTTTGTACATTCTCCCCGTGGCTGTGTGGGTTTCTTCTGCGTGCTCCAGTTTCCTCCCACAGTCCTAGGATGTACCAGTTGGTAGGTTAATCGATCATTGTAAATCGTCCCGTGATTAGGCTAGGGTTAAATCAGGGGAATTGCTGGGCGGTGCAGCTCAAAGGGCCAGAAGGGCTGATTCTGCATTGTATCTCAATAAATAAATAAAAACATACAGTGAAGTGCATCATTTGCATTAGAAACCAACACATCCTAAGGATGCACTGGGGGTATAACATAGCATGCTCACAATGTTCAAAACAAGAACAAAACAACGACAGCAAGACAAGCCTCGTCCCCCCACCCTCTCACACACTCACACACATAGACAGTTTCCAACCCCAGGATAGGTTGCTTCCAGGCCTCCAACCTCCAGTCCCTAGCCTGGACATGCAGACATTGGACCTCCAACTTCCAGATATGCTGACGCAAGGGCTTTGCCCATTGAGCCTCAACTTCCAGGCTCACAAACTTTGGTCTTCAGCCTTTAGTATGAACCCCAGGGTTCAACATTCACTTATCTTTAGACTCTGGGCCTCAGACTCTGACTATTGCAGTAAAAAACTGAACCGATGGTTGGACAACGATTGATGCACCGGGCCAGATTACAAAGGTCAAGGTATCATAGTCTGAGGTGAGGGACAGGCCAGTTGCATTCGCTGCTCCAGTCGGTGCTGAACTAAGGGTCTATGGACGGATTCGCTTTGGAGAGTTCAGTTCAGAGCACTATCTGCCTGTGTTTATTGTTTGCGTGATCTGTTTTTTTCTCTTACACATTGGCTGTTTGATTGTCTTTTTGTTTAATGAACTCTTTTGGGTTTCTTTGTTTTGTGGCTGCCTGGTAGGAAACAAATCACAAGGTTGTATAATGTATGCATACTTTGATCATAAATATTCTTTAACTTTGAACTTCGAACCTTGAGAAAGAGTTAGACAGGACCTGCACAACTGTTGCGTCCATAAATTTGCTCTACGCTCCACGATAGGGTTGACCCCAGGCTCTATGCAACACCCTCAACGTGTCTGATGGTATATTGCTTCATGCTCCCTCAGGTTGGATAAAGGCAAATCAAAGTTTAGTTTATTTTTTTATATATTGCTTGCAGGTAGCCAAGTACTTTAACAAAGGATGTTGCTGAAGCTAGAGGAGCTGAGTTATAAAGGAAGATTGAATAGGTTTGGACTTTACTCCTTAGCGTGTATAAGATTGAGAGGAGACTTGATAGAGGTATACAAAATTAGGATAAGTGCAAGCAGGCTTTTTCCACTGAGGTTGTGTGGGACTACAACCAGAAGTCATAGGTTAAGGGTGAAAGGCGAAAAGTGTAAGAGGAACATGAGGAGAAACTTCCTCACTCAGAGGGTCATGAGAGTGCGGAACGAGCTGCCAGCTCAAGTTGTGCAAGCAAGCTTGATTTCAATGTTTAAAGGAAGTTTGGCTAGGTACACGGATGGTAGAGGTGTGGAGGGTAATGGTCCCAATGCAGGAAAATGGGACTAGGCAGTTTAAATGGTTCGGCACGGACTAGATGGGCCAAAGGACCTGCCTCTGTGCTGTACCTTTCTATGACTCTGTAAGCACAGGTGCAATGAGATTAGGTCACATCATTAGGCCAAGTCAATTTGAGTCTATCATTGTGCACAAGTACAGCGAGGTACGAGTTCAATGAAGAAGTGGTCTGCAGCAACATCACAGGCACATAGATTCAGACAGCACACAGAACATAAATTATGTGAGACTGTCTAAAACAAGACATTGGTGCAAAAAGCACTAACCATCAGCCTTTGGCTGTTCATCATGCTTCCTCCATCACTTTGCCTTTCAATGCACCATCTTACTGGCTTACCCTGACGCTCCCTCATGACATCAGCAGCCAACAACCAGGACAAGAAAGGAAATGCTAAACTAAACATTCTAGTGCAAACTTATAAATCAAGACATGCCAAACACCATCTGTAAACTGATCATAAATTACATGCAACGAGCTGTGTCTGGGAATGTTAAAACAAGCAATGCTGTGCCGTTAACTCCATTCTTTGCTCATTTTCTGAAGTTGCCTGGCGAGAATGCAGTTCTTGGCTGCCAGCGAGGGATGAGGCTATGGAATAGGGCTGTGGTAAGAGGGCAAGAGAAAGATGAAGGGCACAGGCTTTGACCTTTGCAGCAGATTGTGAAATGAGGCGGGGTGGTGTTTCTGAGATGTGAGGAAGAGGGTTTGTTGTTGGATGTTTGCACATTTTCCTTGTTTTCATTGGGAATTCTGGTTCCCACCCACATCGCACAGGTGAGACCATAAGAGCAGAGTTAGGCCATTTGGCCCATCGGTCTGCTCCACCATTTCATGAGTTTAGAGGTCAGTTTTGAGTCTAAAGAACGACACACAAAAATGCCGGAAGAACTTAGCAAGTCAGCCAGCATCAATGGATGTGAATAAAGGAATTTCTAACCATAACTGGGCACCAATGCCATATTTAAATCTGCTGACATCACTACTCTCATTGGCAAAATTAAAGGTGGTGGGTGACAAATCAGCAATTACGAGAGAGACTGAAAATCTGGCTGAGTGGTACCACAACTACAATTTCTCACTCAATGTCAGTAAGACCAAGGAGCTGATTATTGACTACTTCGGGAGGAGGAAACCTGAAGTCTATGAGCCAGTCCTCATCAGAGGATCAGAGGTGGAGAGGATCAGCAATTTCATATTCCTTGGTATTCTCATTTCAGATCATCTTTCCTGGATCCAGCACATAAGTGGAACTATGAAGAAACCATGACTGTGTCTACTTCCTTAGAAGTTTCCAAAGATTCAGCATGTCATCTAAAACTTTGACAAACTTCTATAGATGTACCATGGAGAGTATATTGACTGGTTGCGTCATGGCCTGGTATGGAAACACCAGTGTCCTTGAAAGGAAAAGCCTTCAAAAAATCATGGATACAGCCCAGTCCTTCATGGGTAAAGCCCTCCCCACCATTGATCACATCTACACAGAGCACAGTTGTATGAAAGTAGTGTCTATCATCAAGAGCCCCCACCATCCCGGCCATGCTCTCTTCTCACTGCTGTCATCAGGAAGAAGATCCAGAAGCCTCAGTACTTACACCACCAGGTTAAGGAACAATTATTACCCATCACCCATTAGGCTCTTCACTCAACTTCACTCACCCCTGATGCCAGAAACCCTAAGTAACTCACATAAAACACTGGAGGAACTCAGCAGATCAGGCAGCATCTGTGGAGAGGAATAAACAGTCAACTTTCAGACCAAGATCCTTCATCAGGACCAGAAAGTAAGGGGGAAGAAGCCAGAATAAGAAGGTGGGACAAGGGAGGAGTACAATCTGGCAGGTGATAGTGATATCAAGTGAAGGGGCTGAAGGTGTGGGGGGGGGGCAGATGAAGTGAGAAGCTGGGAGGGGGTCGGTGAAAGAGGTTAATGACTGAAGAAGCAACTGAGAAAGCACGTAAAGGTGGTAGCTTTGTAACAAATATCCAAAGTAAATCATTTAATTCTCCTTTGCACTCATGTACTGAATGACAACAAAAAACCTTGAATCTTGAACAAGTTGCCCTTGAGGTCTCTTTCAGATCTTTTCCTTCTTACTATCTTATCTTTTCAAGTCAAGTCACTTCTTATTGTCATTTCAACCATAACTGCTGGTGCAGTACACAGTAAAAACGAGACGACGTTTTTCAGGATCATGGTGCTACATGAAACAATACAAAAACTGCACTGAAACTATGTAAAACAACACAAAAACTACACTAGACTACAGAGCTGCACAGGACTGCATAAAGTGCAGTTCACTCCTTCATGAGTAGTTTTGGGCCCTTACTTAAGAAAGGATACACTGTCATTACGTGGGAATGGAACAGTTAACATATGAAGAATGTTTGATGGCTCTGGGCCTGTTACTCGCTGGAGTTTAGAAGAATAGGGGAGGATATCATTGAAACCGATCAAAGTTCAAAGTAAATTTTATAATCAAAGTGCATATATGTCACCTATAACAACCCTAAGATTCATTTTCTTGTGGGCATACTTAATAAATCTATAGAATAACAACCATAACAAGATAAATGAAAGTCCACCCAACTAGGGCATTCAACCAGAGTGCAAAAGACAACAAATTGTTCAAATACAAAAAGAAGAAATGATAGTAATAAATAAATATTGAGAACATGAGATGAAGAGTCCTTGAAAGTGAGCCTATTGTTTGTGCGAACATTTCAATGATGGGGCAAGTGAAGTTGAGTGAAGTTACCCCTTTGGTTCAAGAACCTGATGATTGAGGGGTAATAACGGTTTCTGAACCTGATGGCAGCAGCCAGAAAACAGCATGGCCTGTGTGGTGGGGATCCTGGATGTTGGATGCTGCTTTCCTGCGACAATGTTTCATGTAGATGTGCTCAGTGGTGGGGAGGGTTTTACCTGTGATGTGCTGGGCCATATCCACTAACTTTTTTGTAGCATTTTTCATTCAAGGACATTGATGTTTCCACACCAGACTGTGATGCAGCCAGTCAAAATAATCTCCACCACCCATCTTCAGAAGTTTGTCAAAATTTTAGATGTCATGCCGGGTCTCGGCAAACTCCTAAGGAAGCAGAGGCACTATTGTGCTTTCTTCGTATTTGCACTTACACGCTTGGCCCAGGGCAGGTCTTCTGAAATAATAACACTAGGAATTTAAATTTGCTAACCCTCTCCACCTCTGATCATCCAATGAGGACAGGCTCATGGGCCTCTGGTTTCCTTCTCCTGAAGTCTATAATAAGCTCCCTGGTCTTGCTGACATTGAGTAAGAGGTTGCTGTTATGAGACCACTCTTTCAAATCTCCCTCCTGTATGGTGATTCATCACCACCTTTGATTTGATCCACAACAGAGGGTAGTGCATTCATTGCCGTAGACAGCTGTGGAGGCCAAATCATTGGGTATATTTAAAGTGGAGGTTGATAGGTTCTTGATTAGTGAGGGCATCAAAGGTTACGTGGAGACGGCGGGAGAATAGGGTTGCGAGAGCTAATAAATCAGCCATATTGGAATGGTGGAGTAGACTAGATGGGCCAAATGGCCTAATTCTGCTACTATTCTTATGATCTAAAACAGAAAACCAGCTTTATATTAAACGGCTGGCCACAGTGTGAATCTTAAAAACTGTGGTCTCAGTGGCTAATTAAGATCTATGCTCTCCAGAATTTAGGACATGTTTAAGGGTCCTAAAATCTGTTTAAGATAACTGACAGGAGCCCTGAATTTGGCACTTTGGACTCAGACCATCCAACCACCAAATTGTATCCCTTCAATCCAGTTCAAGTCTGAACAGTGGAGTGATATACCAACCATTTGCTGCTCTTCAGAATCTTTATTGATGTTATTTACAAATTTGCTATGAATAGTTAAAAAAACAATTTCACACGAAACCTGAGAGGCCTCATTTGCATGCAAATTAAGCTTAATTCTGATTAGTTATTTTGAGCGCAGAAAGGAAGTGTTCATTGAATAAAATTTGCAAATCATTCTGTTAGTGTGCAAAAATACAACCACTCTGAAGGCTGTATGCAAATAGTAACTCAGTGATTCTCACACTCCTTTATTTCTCACCCTTTTCTTTTCGTTATTTCCTAAAGCTGCCATTACATCCTGACACTGATGACATAACTACACTCAGTGGCCACTTTATTAGCTACAGGAGTGCAATCCGGTATGGTCTTCTGCTGCTGTAGCCCACCCACTTCCAGGCTGGATGTGGTGTGCATTCAGAGATGCTCTTCTGCACACCCCTGTTGTAAATGTCGCCTTCCTGTCAGCTTGAACCAGTCTGGCCATTCTCCTCTGACCCACAGAACTGCCACTCACTGGATGTCTTTTTGTTTCTCGCACCATTCTCAGTAAACTCTAGAGCGTGTTTTGTGTGAGAATCCCAGGAGATCAGCAGCTTCTGAGATACTCAAACCACCAAGTCTGGCACCAACAATCATTCCAAAGACAAAGTCACTTGGATCACATTGGTCTGAAGAACAACTGACCATCTTGAACATGCTTTTGTGCATTGAATTGCTGCCACATGATTGGCTGATTAGATATTTGCATTAACAAGCGGGTGTACGGGGTGCCAAATAAGGTAGCCACTGACTGTCTTTCTACCATTTATTCAGAAGGATAATTTGTGCTGCGTATTGAACCATACCTTGATCGTGTCTGACTTCACTAATAGGCTTCAATTTTACCTTCATAAATAGATTCAAGTGTAACATGTTATTCACTCAGTAGCCTCTTTATCAGCCACACCTGTACACCTGCTATGAGGTGGGACCTCATAGAATCATATCGAATATTAAGAAGCTTAGATAGAGTGGATGCAGCAAGGGTGTTTCCTATCATGAAGAAATCTAGGTTGAGAGAGCATTGCCTTAAAATAAAAGGACAAACCTTTAGAACAAAGATGAGGTGGAATTTCTTTAGCAGATGATGGCAACGGAGGCCAAGTCTTTGAGTGTATTTAAAGTGGAGGTTGATAATTTCTTGATTAATAAGGATGTCAAAGGTTATGGAGAGATGCAGGAGAATGGGGGTAAGAGGAATAATCAATCAGCCATGATGGCTTGGTTGAACAGACTCAATGAGCCAAATGTCCTAATTCTCCTCCTGTGTCTTATGGTCTTATTGTCTAATATTACCAAAACAGAGCCAAATACATGATGACATTTTTCACAGCAAGCTAAAAAAATGTTTTGATTAGGAAAACATGGTTAATACAATACTACAGGCATGAAAGCCCAAGTAAATACTTCATAATTCTGCTTGTGTGCTCCCCTGTTCAGTTCTGAGTAAGTTGATTAGTAATTTTAATATACTGCAAATTTCATGCCAAATTTATGTCTTTGGCAATGTGAGTTTGGCTCAGGAGTAATGAATTCTATGTGGAAATTGTGTTCAGAAGCTGCCAATTCTTTCTCTGCCATAGTTCCATTATTTCCACTGAGATATTCTTGGAGTGGGCACAAGAGTCTCCAAAGACACAGCTGAGCCTACACAACATCTCTGACTCTAATACCTCGATGTGCATTTAAACTATTGTAGACTTACTTAGCATAATGAGTCAGCTCTGGTTGAGCCAGTAGGTGTAACTTTCCTGAAAGGTTTTTCATTTGCCTCTTACATTGGGAGCTTCTGTTCCTTCTTTGTAAATGGTAGCACATGTAGTATACAAAGATTAAAGGTTAACTTTATTTATCACCTATACATCCAAACATAAAATTAAGAAACAAATATAAGAAAGTCTGCAGATGCTGAAAATCCAAAACAACACACACAAAATGCTGGAGGAACTCAGCAGGTCAGGCAGCATCTATGGAAAAGAATAAAGAGTCAATATTTTGGGCCAAGACCTTTCCACAGGACTGAGAAGGATGGGGAAGTTGACAGAATAAAAAGGTGGGGAGGAGGGGAAAGAAGCTAGTTGGAAGATGATAGGTGAAGCCAGGTGGGTGAGAAAGGGCTGGAGAAGAAAGAATCTGATAGGAAAGGAGAGTGGACAATAGGAGAAAGGGAAGGAGGAGGGGACCCAGTGGGAAGTAATAGGCAGGTGGAGTAAAAGGTCAGTCACAAACATGCGGAAGACTGCAGATGCTGGAAATCCACAAACACAAGATAAGCTGTTTGTGTGAATGATTAAAACAGTCTGAGGATGTGCTGGGGGCAGTCTGAAAGGGTTGACATGCTTCCAGTGCCAACATAGCATGCCCACAACTTCCTAACCCCAACCCACATGCTAACATAGCATGCCCACAACTTCCTAACCCTAAACACCTTTGGGATGTGAGAGGAAGCTGGAGCATTCAGAGGAAACGCACTTTTCTGGACGATGAGAGGTGCAGCACGGTAGCATAGTGATTCAGCATGAAGCTTGACAGATCGGGGTTCAATATCTGCCGTGACCGCATGGTTTCCTCAGGTGCTCTGATTTCCTCCCACATCCAAAGAGTTACGGGGTTGGGGTTAGTGAATTGTGTTGGAGCCAGAAGCCGCCAACACAATACTTAGACTGTGTTGGTCAATGATGTAAAGCAACGCATTTCGCTGAATTAATGGGCATGGTTCAAATAAAGCTAATCTTCATTGTATTTTCTATATCAGTTCATTCAATGTATTCATCTAGTGCAAGCTAAATTGAAATTTAAATAAATTCTTCATGAATAAGTCCATACAGAAGGAACAATGAAATATGAAAATTCCTTGCTAACCAATAACTGAAGTAATAGATTTGAACAAATATTTTTATCTTGATTCTCTTAAAAATTTGCAATCATAATATTCCTCAAACACTTTCACTCCAATAAAGTGCATTAGCAGGATCTGCATAGCAATTTTCATTGCGTTTGAGGGACCGGCCAAACGATTAAAGAAAATGAATTGTACAAGCTACTAATTAAAAAATTAATTTTTCTTGATCATCCACGTTAACATTGAGATCATTGATGAGACCCTACTAAGGACTGCAAGGACTGCCAAGAGAATCATTGGGGTTTCTCTTCACCAATTAGAGTTATTTATCAGGAATGCTGTGTACACAGGACCTTTAGCATTGTCAATGATCCCTCCCATTCATCCAACAATCTCTTTGATCCTCTACCATCAGGCAGGAGGTACTGTAGCATTAGGACAAGAACCGTTAGGATGGGAAACAGCTTCATAGTCACGAGCCTACTGAACTCACTGCCACCAGCCGGGTCTCATCATGTATGAAGCACCACCAGCTCTACAATGTTTACTTTTTAACTTGTGTCATAAATGCACCTATGTTAAGTGTCAATCTTCTGGAATATATTTTGTTATTTGTTAACTTTTTGGTGATAATATTACTTTATGTGTTAGGTGCGTGAGTTTTAACGTACTGGGTTGTGCACCTTGGTCTGGAAGAACGTTGTATTGCTTGGCAGTATACATGAATATGCTGAATGGCAATAAACTTGTACTTGAACTTGAGCTTGAGCCTTTTAGGAACCAATCAGATAACAGATTCTCCTCTAGGCCCTACCACAAAGACAGACAAAAGCAGTTCTCGATCCACCAACTAAGTCCATTCAACTTCCTCCATCCATTACTTTAACAAAGACACACCCTCCTGACTCATACTCAAACCTTTTTAACAATGGTAGCATTTCTGGTCACCTACCTGCAGCAAAGATATCAATAAGCTTGAAGGAGTACAGAGAAAATTTACAAGGGTATTACTGGTTCTTAACAACCCGAGTTACAGGGAAAGGTTGAATAGATTGGGAACTTATTCTCTGAAGCATAACAGAATGAGGGGACATTTGACAGAGGTATACAAAATTATGAGGGACATAGATAGGGTAAATGCAAGCATGTTTTTTCTACAGAGGTTGAGCAAGATGAGAACTAGAATTCATAGGTTAAGGGTGAATAGCCTCAGAATAGATGGTGTCATTTTAGAATGGAGATAAAGATGAATTTCTTCAGCCAGAGAGTGGTGAATCTATGGAACTTGTTGTCACAGGCGGCAGTGGAGGTCAAGTAATTGGATATATTTAAGGCAGAAGTTGATAGGTTCTTTATTAGTCTGGACATGAAAGTTTATGGAAAGAAGGCAGGAGATTGGGGCTAAGAGAGAAAATGGATCAGCCATGATGAAATGGTGCCCAAATGATCAGGGTCACATGAATCCATGGGAGCAAATGGTGGATGGTGGTGTAAGCAGCTGGTGCATATCACAAGTCCTGGTTATGTAAACACTGATGCCAAGCAGAAGAGTATTGACAATGGTTGGGGTCACCCGTCTTGTAAAGGCAGTGCCCAGAAGAAGGCAATGGCAAACCAACTCTGTAGAAAAATTCTGTAGAACCACCTCAGCAGAAAGACTATGAAGCTGGGCCATTTTTTCTGAGGAATGCTGCGTAAAAGATAATCATATAAAAGTTACTGCATATACATTAAATCAAGCTTAGTCTCCAACAAGAGTGTGGTCACCAAACCTGATTGACAACAATCCCCATCATTCAGTCATCCTCACTCTACGTGGTTGCTATGTGAAACCAGGAAGAAAATGGAAAGGTAATGATTTTATATCACAAACATGAAAACAATCTACAGATGCTGGAAATCCAAGTCAATGCACACAAAATACCAGAGGAATTCTGCAGGTCAGGCAGCATCTATGGAAAGGAGTAAACAGTCGATGTTTCAAGCCGAGACCCTCCATCAGGTCCTGATGAAGGTTTTATATGAAGATTCATATAAAGATTTTATATGAAGGGTCACTCATAGGAAGGGCCAGTACAATGCCTGATGGGAATAAGTGACACGTGTATCAGAACCAAGAGCAGGACAATCAACCTCCTGAGAGTGTTCCAATGTTCAATGTGATTGCGGGTGTTTCAATCTGGGCTTCAACATCTCTTTTCTTTTACATCCCCATACACTTTGAATCCCCTGCAACTTAAGTTTCTCTGAGACTCCATCATAAGTGAATTCAAAGACTCCGCATGTTTCTGGTTTCCAAGAGGACCACAACCTCACTGTAGAGTTAGGTGGCTTGCATGCCTAAATGATCTAGGGAACTACATTGGCTGGAGTCAGGACCTTGTGCTTTGGCTCTTGGTCGGGCTCTACCCATGCCAAACAGGTCAAAGGGTAGAGGCCAGACTAAGAGTGGTCCACCAATCCTTCAGATTCAGGGGTACAGCTCAGGGCTAACAATGCTGACTGGTCAAAAAAATTGTTACAGAAACAGCAATGAAGTGAAGACACTGCTGTGCTTTCTTGTTCAGGGAGGTGATATTAAGGGACCAGGTGAGGTTATCTGTGATGTGAACTCCCAGGAACATGGTGCACTTAACTCTGTCTATGGAGGATAAGTGAACATATAATTATTCTAAATCGATGACCCATTTTTCTTGAGTAGAGATAATAGCCAGAATCTTTTAGCCAGGGTAGAAATATCAAATACCAGAGGGCATAGCTTTAAGGGAGAGGAGGTACTTTAAACAGGATGTGTGGGACAAAATTTCTTAAACAGGTGCTCGCCATTGCCTTTTACAGTTTAAGATTGTTCATAGAGCCCATATGTCTAAATCTAAACTATCTCGATTCTACCCTGGCATTAGTCCGCTCTGTGATAAATGCAAGAGGGGCGTGGCCTCTCTCATCCATATGTACTGGCTCTGTCCTAGCTTGGAGAAATTCTGGAAAGATGTCTTCACTACATTATCAGGTATTCTGAATCAGCACCTAGAACCAAACCCCTTAATTGCTCTGTTCAGTTTTTGGGGCGAGACAGATTTATGTCTGGGTCCGACCAAATGCCGAACACTATCCTTTGCCTCTCTCCTGGCTAGACGCTTGATCCTCCTTAGATGGAGAGATGTTGCCCCGCCCACTCATGCGCAATGGCTTAATGATATTATGGCCTGCTTGGACCTCGAAAAAATTCATTATTCAGTTCTTAATTCGGATCTAAAGTTCCATAAGGTCTGGGGACCTTTTATCAAGTACTTTCATAACCTTCCTCTTGACTAGGGTTTTTTTTTTCTTCCTTTCGGTCCCTTGCTTTCAGCTCCCTTTTTTTTCTGGTAGTAGGCATTATTATCCTCTGTTGCTAAGTGTATTCACAGTCTGGGAGTTTGACTGTCCTGACCTATACTCTTTATATTGTGTTGTGGTCGGTCTGGAGTTGTTTTTTTTTCTTGTGTTGTGGGGCTTGGGGAGGACACTAAGCTTACTTGTCTTTAATTTGGGTGCTTTTTTGTGAAATTCTCTTCCTTTGTAGCATATTGGTATTGTATGCTTCATTTTGCACTGTATTAATGCTCCTCTTTGGGATTTGGGATTTTTAATTTGTAAAATGTTTTGAAAAACTAATTTAAAAAATTTAAAAAAAGATTTCTTAAACAGAAAGTTGTAGGTTCCTGGATATATATCATTGCTAACAAACCTGATTTTGCTTCTGATTCTGAGATGGAACCCACCTGTTTTGGATCCTTTTCCCAGAAGATATCTGCAGAATTATACTCTTCTGATCACTGTTGCAACGCGTGGTTATTTGAATTATCAACACCTTCCTGCCAGCTTGAACCAGTCTGGCCATTCTCGTCTGACCCTCTCTTATTAAGAAGACATTTTCACCCACAGCACTGCTGCTCACTGAATGTTTTTAGTTTACCGCACCATTCTCTGTAAATTCTAGAAACTGTTGTGTGTGAAAATCCCAGGAGATCAGCAGTTTCAAAGATACTCAAACCAGTCTATCTGACACCAACAATCATTCCAGAGTCAAAGTCACTTAGATCATATTTCTTCCCCATTCTGATTGCACAGCAAATGAACCTTTTGACCATGCCTACATTTTTTTATGTATTGAGCTGCCGGCACATGATCGTCTGATTAGATATTTGTACAGTACAAGCAGGTGTACTGGAGTACCTAATAGAGTAGCCACAGTGTATACTTATTATTGTAAATTATATATTTGCACTGCTTTTAAATAGATGTATGTACATAAGTAGTGCAAAAAAGAGAGAGCAAAATGGTGAGGAGGTATTCATGGATGCATGGACAGTTCAGAAATCTGATGGCAGAGGAGAAGCTGTTCCTACAACTTCTTAGCTAAATTCCTTTGCTTACCAAGCGAGGCAGTTGGTGACAGCATATCTGATGTGCTGCAATAAACTGGGGTGCATTAAACATCTTGGTACTTGTGGTGCCGCAGCCTCTGTGCTAAGCTGTTGCATTTGCCGAGATAATTCACCCTGGTATGAGGTTCAAACTCTCAGCTTTCTGAGGAGTGCTGTCATCTGAGTGAATACTGATAAGAAAACCACATTGCACCTAGGATCTGTTGACATTAGAGCAAGGGATGAGATAACAAATCTAACTTGAACCTCCATCATTTCTCTTTCAACAAATAATTTCATTGAAAATCTGCTGTGCAAATTTTTTTCTGCTATAACCAAACTAAAAACATCATCCCGTTGTAGACACAAATAAGATACAATCAAAGTTTGATGTTCATACATCAGGATTGTAGAATTATCCATTTTACCCAGGCTCTCAAGGCTCAAATCAGTCATGACTTTGTCCCATACTCTTAAACAACAATGTATGTTGTTAAAGGATTAGAAGCAGTTCTTTCAGATAAGAAGTGATGTGCAACATGCAAAGTAAATAATTTATAAAGCTGGAGTATAAAATGAATTACAAAGATTAAACTAGAAATTCTGCTCCTGGTACTATTACAGTTTTGGGTTGAGCTTGCTAAACTACTGGGCAGCATGTTAGTGCCGCGGTTTACAGTGCTTGGGGTTCAACCTCCACTGCTTGTCTGTAAGGGTACAAAGATTCGAAGTATGTATGCAGTTTACAACCCTGAGATTCGTCTTCCCACAGACACTCATGAAACAAAGAAACACCACGGAACATGTTCAAAGAAAACATCAAACACCTAACACGCAAAAAAAGGAAAAATCACACAAACGGCAAAAAATGAGCAAATTAGCACACAGAATATTAAACATCAAAACGTAGAATTTTTACGTTCTCCTTGTGACTGTGTGGGTTTCTTCCAATGTTCAAAGACATACAGGTTAGGGTTAGGGTTAGTAAGTTGTGAGCGTGCAATGTTGGCGATGGAAGCACGGCAACAACTGAGGGCTGCCCCAGCACATCCTGTAGTGGTAATAACAGGTATATAACCAGAGGCATGTTCCTAAGTGAAATGCACATGTTCCTCTGAGGAAACGTGCCACCGCCTGAGGCACCAGAATGAGTGCCAGCCCGGTTGTGATCTCCATGCCTTCACTCATCTCATCACAAGATTTCGCTCCTGCTTTCCACAGGCAGGATTTCCTTGAACACAATGCTTTTCACTGTATGTTTCAATGTCCAGTACTGTGCAAAAGTCTTAGGCACATGTAAAAAGATTCTGTAAAGCAAAGATGCTTTCAAAAATAATGTAAAGTTTCTAAATATCAAAAAGTTTACTATAAAGAACAGTACAGTAAAAAAAACTAAATCAAATTAATTTTGGTGTGACCACCATTGCCTTTAAAACTGCATCAATTCTCTCAGGTACACTGCCATGCAGTTTTATAAAATAATCAGCTGGTAGCTTGGAGAACTTGCCACAGTTCTTCTACAGACTTTGGCTGTCTTGCTTACTTCTTTCTCTCCAGGTAATCCCTGACAATTCTGCTCTTATATTAATGGTCTTTTGGAGATGATGTTGAGATCAGGGCTCTTTGGATGCTATACCATCTGAAACCATATTAAAAATCTAGAGAGCCTAAGAGTTTTTCACAGTACATGTGACAGATAGCATTAATCTTTAAAGAGTGACATAGTTTCAAAGAGAGTACTTTCAAAGAGTGTGACTAGACTCTTTGAATTATGTCTGTTTCTGCTCCAACGACTATTAAGTACCATAAGGAGTCCACTAAACTATTGCCTTTCCAATCCAAATGGCCAGATTGCAAAGATTAAACAAAATTAACAGACAATTGCGAGAGTTTCAAATAATTGGGATTGATCTTGATATAATTTAGTCCCAGCGCACTGTGACATTTCAGAACCATTTGAGCATTTTGTTTTACTTGCAGTTTTAAACACCATTTCAATCAGTCAATTGATTACCGCCCTAGATCTCAGTGTTGCCCAGTATATTAAACGCTACCACAGTCGGCTAATTGGGAATCCAGATGTGGGATTTGCAGTCCTGATTAGGAAATGGAAAATGAGTCCTAAACATTACTGTCCGTGTGATCACAGTACTTAGATTCCAACAATTCTTTGTATTTGTTCATTAAGTGGTATGAGGAAAAGCGGATTAGGCAGGTGTTTATTGATTATCTTCACTGCTCAATGCTGGGAGATGTTTGTTAAGTAAATAGCCACATTCATCTGTAGTTAGTGTGTGAATGCCAGTATTTTCTGGTAAGGTTGTCACAGTGTAGACACCTGTGGCTAGCCATCAGATTCCATTAGACAGTACTGTTGTCAATTGTTATCCTATAGGAATGTGTGCATTTATCGAAAAACAACTAATATGCAGTACTGTGCAAAACTGTTAGACATATATATATATATATATATATATATATATATAGAGAGAGAGCTAGGGTGCCATTGAGTTCTGCACAGAGCTGTAGTAATTGTATGTATTGCACTGCACTGCTACTGCAAAAATAAATAAAGTTCAATACATATGTGAGTGATGATAAACCTGAGTCTGATATGGGTTTCTATTGTGGACTGAGAGTGGGAAGGGGACAGGGAGAGGGGAAGGAGTGGGAAGCATCAGAGAGACATTCTGTAATGATCAATAAACCAATTGTTTGGAATCAAATAACCTTGCCTGGTGTTTCAGGGCTGGGTGTGTCTGCACCCCCCAATCTCCCTGCCCTTGGCGCTCCTCTGCCACCTGTCCTACACCCCTCCCATGGCATTCCATCCTCACCATTCCCAACAGCCTTCGCTCCCGCCAGATTTACAAACTTGCTTTCCACTCCACATTGACAAATACAATACTGTGCAAGAGTCTGAGGCACCCTAGGTATATATGTGTATATATAGCTAAGACTTTTGATCAGTACGTTACTCTATATACAGTATTTCTTATTGTAATTTACAATATATTTTATATATTGAACTGTATTGCTGCTGCAAAACAGCAAATTTCACCACATATGTCAGTGATAATAAACCTGATTCTGATTCTGAAATATCCCCATTTGGCTTTTCTCTGGAATCTGAATGGATGTCAGAGCTGTTCTGGGACCCATTCGTCTCCTCGTTTTGCTCTACATTAGCCAATACTTGGAAATAACACTCATGTGTCAGTGAGCTGTGGTGCTTGTGGATATTTCTCAGCAGTGATGATAGGATTACAACGTGTGAGCTGATGTCTTTGAGATGAGCTGTTGCAGTCAATGGCCTGGATAATCAGAGACCCACAGCAAAAGGCGGAAAAGCCTGAGTATCCCAATCAATGGTTATATCTCAGCAAAAGTCATTAAAACAACTGGTCGCTAACCGTACTGCTGTCTGTGGGACCGTGGGGTAGATAACTGAGTGGTTGCTGTGTTTCTTCCAGGTACAATAATGGCCACTTGTCAATGTATTTACTGACATTTGAATTCATTGAAATATTTAGAATTTTATTTAAAGATGTTGGTTGTCCGTCATACCCGACAATGACAGGAAACCTGTGCAAGAGAGTTTTTAAAGTAGAAGAATCATTGCACTGGGGCAGTTCCACTCTCTCGACCTTGGAGGTCCAGGTCCAGTGGTACAAACAAGCATCACAAACAGGGGTCTTCGTCGGTTTCAGTGGATGACCATGACTTCCTCTGTGTTTTGTCATGCCCTTCACTCTCCAAAAGGCGTTGCAGAACCACCTTCCTGGCCGTTGCATCTCACTGTAGATCTCATCTGCCCAGTTCTCCAGAGCTGTCTTCACACACCAGGACAGGTATGTCCCTGTCTCACCAAGGTATGAGACCCATTGGCTACCCTCAACTGATTCAGCTCGCCTG